>NC_142611.1:18792878-19095909 GCF_059453375.1 Lepisosteus platostomus
ATAAAAAAGATTACAATGTAATCTTTCCACGTTTGATCCCAAGATCCTAAGAAAAATAAATCTAAACGGGGAGAAAGCTATGCTGAAAGTTTATTAAGATACTTAGAAGACAAAGATATCAATTTATGTTGCATTTGTCTGATTGTGAATCAAAAAACACATATATTTAAACACGTGTTTACGATTTAAATAAAAACGCGATTCAAATCAATATAAATGTTTATTTTGTAACGCATAGGTGACTATTCATTGTTATTAAAATGACTTAAATTCGATCATGTTGTGATATTTAGAAATATAAATTTGTTTGGTATGAGTGAGGTTTTATTTAATCTCTGACCAAGGGAAACATTTTCCTTTTTTCAAAGAAAAGTTTGTTAAAAAAAAGTCATGGTTCCACAGTGGGATTCGATCACAGACCGTGTGACATGGCAGTCAGGAACCTAACCCACAGCGCCACCGGCAAGGTCACATGCAGAGTGCTGAAAAAGCACTACAGAAACATTATCAACAGACAATGTACAGTGTGTACTGTTCTTGTGTTGCGGTACATGAATATAATTATATCGTTATTAATTTTTTTAGATACGCGATTCCATATTAGTGGGATCTCCTATTCTTTTTATGCTCAGCTTCTAAGATTTCCCTTCAGTGGTAAAATTCCATATAAATATTAAATACTAAAACGGGCACAGTTAAGACATTAAATATACATATACATACTGTATACAGTACAGTTTGCATACGGTAATATGTTTGTTCCTAAATCAATCTCTTTTATGAGCATGTGAAAGGCATGGTGAATCGATTCTCAAAAATTACTGTACTTTGCATGATTGGAAACAAATGCATGATTGCGAAATGCTGTGGTGTTACTTTTACATAGACGGTCAATGAAAAAAAGAATGTGGACCAGGGCAATACTTTGAGTTTACACTTACAGCTTGTCCAAGGTCATTCATTATTAATACTATTAGTAATATCTTTGTTAAAGACTTTGAAGGCGACAGCTCAAACATGAGAGGTTGAGCTTTATTAGCTCCACCTTGCGGAAATTCCGGATACTATTATTTTGCTTGCAGTATTATAGGAGAATTTACGGTAACTAGCGGTATTTACCGGTAACTCGCGGTAGACTGCGTACAGCGCACTGGAAAATAATGCGGTATCGCCCGCGCATTTTGAATGGCTGCATCTGTAGGTTCTGTTTTTGTTTTTAATTTGGTCAAATTAAAAATGCTACACATTTTAAGTATTGGTGTGTCTGCAGATTTAATAGGTCTATTCAATGCACCGGTGTCTGAAGAGTTGAAAGAATTTGTATTTTTAATTAGTCCTGTTAAGCTATTAATGGCCAGATTGAGCTTGTTAAGAGCTAATTCAGGTGAAAACAGACATACTGTACAAGCCCTCTAGGCCTAGGATTGCTGATCCCTGCACTATACAGTAAAGTATAATTATACAATGAATCAATTTATCATTACCTCTTTATTAGATATAATTATAGCTGTACATTTGATTTTGACATCTTTTTATATGTCATATATTATAAACTACCACAAAAGGACTACCATGTGCACTGAAGTGGTGGGTGAAGAGAGTCCCTCTTATATGTCAATGAAGACATACAGTATATGCAATATATACTACACAATATAAACAAAATACCACAAATGCAACTTATGGTAGATTAGCATCATTTGAAAAGTTAAAAATATCTATAATGTACACAGGTACAGCAAGGGGAAAATAATTACAAAATGTAGGAACAGATATGTTAATATAAACTTATAGAAGCTGCTTTTAGGAATTTGCATGAGTAGAATAGGCTGTTTAAAATATTTATGCATGTGCACAACATGAAAGATGAGTGTTAATGTAAAAATAAAACATCTTTAAAACATTTGGGAAATGTCTTAGCAGTTCAGTTAAAAAAAAACAGCTGTTTAAGGACACTTGCTGTAATGATTTGAAACCATTTCTTAGCACTAGCTGGCCGTACAGCCTAAAGAGAGACTTGTTCAGCACGTTTAGCAAGGAAAAATGAAAACTTCCTGTACTAACAAGCACATGGTTCTTGTTTGAGTTTGCATGATTATGATCTTCTGTTCTTGGTGGTTTGCAAGTAATGCAGTCTAGCATGCCTTTCATCAAGGAAGTTATCAGCCCTAACTTTCTTTTAAGGGAATTCCCCAGGTGTTATGTAAATGTTAAAGGAATTAGAGTACTGTACTTTGTGGATTCTGTAGAGCAGGAGTGTACTTGTCCCAGATGACTGTCTTCAGTTGTCTTCTGTAACTTTTTAGACCTCAGAAAAAACATAAAATTTTAAGACAAATTATGCATTCAGTGTGTCATTATGAGTCAAAAAACAAAAACTCAGGGGTTATGATGAATGTTGTGTCATGGATATTACAAAGAAATTAAGTAGGGATTAATACTCATCACTTTGCCAAAAATCACCCTAGTTTAGAAAAGGAAATAATTGAGAATCATGTATATCCTTTGTTTCTTCACACCTAAAATCTCCTTTTTCAGATGGTAAAACATCAGCATTATCCAGCAATACCAGGTTTAATTACACTACCAATAAAAATGTCATTTTAAAGATTTGAGTGGGAAGAACACATACACTACTTCAGAAGAGCTGAATTTTACTAGAAGTGTAAAACAAAACCCTGTTGGCATAATTATTTCTCACAAAATTAAAATTTAAAATTCATGAAAAGAAATAGGGGTTTCTATGATTTCTTCAGACATTAACAATCATGGAGACTTGTTAATTTAATTTGGGGCACATAAACAGGTGAAACAGAAATCTAAAATGTTATGTTACATGCACAAATATCCTTTGAATACCTGTGTTACAGGTTAGAGTACAGCACAATGCTTAGGGTTAAGATTCTGTTTCTTTTAGGGTGTAATGTTCAGCATGTCTTGCGATACAGTTCCTTTGTTATATAAATTTGGAATTCTAATGACATTTTTAAATGACACTATTTAGGATCAAGATTTGAGGCATAGGGATGATAAAATTGTGTCATTTGCAGGAATAGAAATTAAGAAAGGGCTTTTTTAAAGGCAGGTAAGGACAATCTGACTTTAAAAAAAGAGGATTTCTGTTGCATGGTAGATGTGGATATTTGAGCTAAAGGCACTCGGACATAAGCAAAAACTAGGCGTTTTGTTTTTCAGTCTTGGTATTTTATTACATTTTCCTAAATATGTGATATTACAGCAATATTGTATATACATTTTCTGCTTTATTATTTGCACAAGTCTTTGCAGCATCAAACATCTAACTGTTTTACAGTGGAGTCTAAGCAGTTTCCCTGACCTGTTGACCTTGTGCCGTTTCTAACAGATGACATACAGGTTCGCTTCTATGAGGACGATGAGACGGGTTTGGCCTGGGAGGCTTATGGAGATTTCTCTCCCACAGATGTGCACAGGCAGGTCAGTTCAGGGGATGAAAAATATTTCCCTGTAGCTCTCAGTTAATCGCACTGAGTGAACCCAGCTTGTTAGCAGCCCTGGGGGGGCATCTGCATAATTTCCCTAGAAATACCATTTTGATTCCTGGTCACCTGTCTGAAAGCTGACAAAACATGCTCACAATCTGCAGGATTCTCACATGTGTATTGATGGGTTTTTGGTCAAATATCTTTCACACAAAGTGTGCTTTTCATTTTTTTTGGGATGAGTTGTGGAGGGGAAATGTTCAAAAGGCTAATGTTGTTTCTAATTGTTCTGTGCATATTTGATGAAAGTGAGCAGCAATCCTTGTTAAATAAGTCAAAAAGTACTTATGTCTCTTGCTCACCTGGGTAGATAAAGTCATCTGTTGAAATGTGTTAAAGGTCACCTTACTTAAAAGAGGATGCATAAACTCATGTTGGCTTCTGGATTTCAAACATGATTTATGACAGTCAGCTTTGTGTTTTTGTTTAATGCTTCCAGTTAATGATAGAGCCTAATTACTTCAACGATATTCTAAAATATGATGAAATCCGTAATAAGACTGTTGAGACCTATTTAACTTATTTACTTGGGAAAATATCATTACCCCCTGCCAGTTCATAACTGTGGTGGTACACGTTCTTACACATGACAGTGCATCTTAACATTGAGCAATGTTAACATTGAGGTTTACTGTTTACTGTTAATGTCTATAATTACATCTCTTTAAAATATTTTTTTCTGCGCTATGATTATTAAAGGATGCATAATACTTTTTGCAGAGACAAAGCGCTTTAATTTTCCCATTAGTTTAAACACAATTTTAGAAGTAATAACCATTTCTCTTGTATTTTCCTCTTTCAGTTTGCTATAGTCTTTAAGACACCAAAGTACCGGGACCTCAACTTGCAGAAACCTACTTCTGTATTTGTGCAGCTCAAGAGAAAGTCTGACAATGAGACAAGTGAACCTAAACCCTTCACATACCATCCACAGGTTATAGGTAATTGTGCCCTGTTCTCAGCCATCAATATAGCCAACAGAAACATTAACTGTATATTGCATATCTAATTAATAGTATTCCATATAGATATGTTTGTAATAGGTTATGTTTTTTTTTTATTGCCTCTGTAAATTAATAAATATTTACTAAATTAATTGAAATTAATATTTTCTTTTCAGGCAGTAACACTACTCATCCACGTGTTGTCTATATATACCACTATGCAAAATTAATTCTTACATTTCTTCAGGAGTTGCAATATATGGTAGTGATTTCTGCTTTTATAATTAGTTTGATTGTTGTTAACAGTGGTGACTCTTCAGTTCAGGTCTCCAGTCAGTGTTTAAGATGGTACTATTATTTTATTATGCAAATGTTTTGCTTTCAATTTTAAAAGTGAACTCCTTTGGAGGAGATTAAAATGTATTACAAGTCTAACAATGTACCATTACAGAAGACAACACAGAGTCATGGAGTCACTCACAAGGCTCATGTTTGTGGAATTCCAGTCCCCTTTCCTAGTAAAGTTCAGGTTAACTGTAATTACATGTTACATGTTATCATGAGTTACACTTAATCCTCACACATTGTTGAGGTGTTTCCGAGGGCTTGAGGTTGCTAAGCAACATAGGGCCGGTTGTTTCCCACAATGAGAGATTTAGTTAAAGTATTACGCTGTCAAATAAACAGTGTTCCTAGCAATACCAAAATGTAACTTTTGAAACAGAAAAGAGGAAAAAACAAGATAATTGAATGGGTATTAATCTAGAAAAGCCATGTTAAAGAATTTTGTTACGGAAGGGAATTGAAGTTTGTTGAGATGTTTGGAAATGCTTCTGTTTGTCTACCCATGTATTTGACTGTATGGTTTGTGTTCTGCTGTGGTGTGCAGACAAGGAAGAGGTACAGCGTAAGAGGCAGAAGACCCTACCAAACTTCCAGGACTTTGGTCCCCCTGGGGCAGGTGGTGGGATGTACAGAGGAGGGGGTCCCGGGACCGGTGGGGGCCCAAGCACTGGAGGAGGTGAATGAGACGTCTGTGTTAAATTTACAGCCATCCTGTGTGGACATGTTTTCAGGCTTGATCCCCATTCAACAAGCACCAGCCTGCTAGGAAATGTGATAGCACTGTCATTCTTTTAGTGTCACGGCTGAGATAAATAGACAGAATTGTCATACTATATTCCATGCATAACATTTTATTTCCTAGTAAAATGTATTTCATACATAAAGGATAATTAAGGAATTAAATTAAATATGTAGGAAGACAGCTTTCTCATGTCTCAATAAGATTATCCTGCAAGGCTGTCATAGCATGACATTATGCATTTTACAATTCAATTTCCTTAAAGGTGGTGCATTATTAGCTTCACGGAAAATAACAAAAATATGTTCCTCAAAGAATTAAGTCATCACTGAGAAAAAAATAATTTCATTCAATTGCTGCCAATGAAATTGTTCTTTTTTGTATAAAATTGTAACTCTGATTTTTATGAAAATCTGAAAATTAGGTTATAGTGTAACCTCTCTACTTTTTACTTTTTTGTCCTTGATTTACCTTACCTATACAGTGATCAAGACACAATGAAAGCTTAAAATGTCCCCTTTGCAATATAAAATCATGCACTACTCTGATTTTCATTAAATGGAGACAATCTTGTTTCCAGATTGTAGATGCAGTCCTGTGAGCATGTTGTCTTTTCAGGAATGCAGTAAATATGCTAACCTAGCTAAGCACTACCTTTTCAAGTTCAAGTTCCTGTTTATTTGTCATTCCAGCCATATACAAGTATACCGTGAAACTAAATATCGTTTCTCCTCGTCCGCAGTGCAAATATAGACAGGACACTGATATAGACATTGTAAACAGGATACACATAGTGCAAACTGCAGATAGTGCAAATTACAAGGCAATACATAATACAATATACACAACACACTGGGGGGGATTTAAACCCTGTTTCTGGAATTGGAATGGGTATAGGTAGATTCCAGGGTGTTGAGATTTGTTATGCCCCAAAATATTCCATCTTATTCAGAGTTTTTAGGTCCAGCACCCAAGAATATTGTGTTATTTTCTTTCAGATTATTTTTAATAATAATTCACAATTCCTTGCACTTCTTTAGCGATTTTCTGGGCACTCCACTCAAAGTGCTTTACAGGTAATGTGGACACCCCTCCACCACCACCAATGTGTAGCACCCACCTGAATGATGTGATGGCAGCCACTTGTTTTTGAAAAAGTGTAATTTCTCTGTAGTTATTTCTATATATATGTAATACCCAAACTATTCTTTGTTTTTCTTTAACAGGCCAATGCAATTTCCAGGGATACCAAGGCTATAACAATTTTGGAGGTGGTTATCCATTCTCCCATGGTCCAGGAGGTCCTGGTGCAGGAATGAAGCATGGTAAGTACTCAGATCATTCTCAGATTGTTCTGTCCTGTTTTTTTTTCTCTGATTGCAGAAAGTGCCATAATTCACACTGTTCAGAAAACCATTGCAAAGGTAGAATTCCCCTTAATTTTGCATGGAATTTCTAAATTTCCAATTCTCACACCATAACTATCCATCCATTTTCTAACTGCTTTAGCCAGTCCAGGGTGTCAGTGAAGCCAGGGCCTATGCTGGGAACCAATAGGCACATGGCAGGATACACCCTGGACAGGACACCTGTCCATCACAGGACAAGCACAGATGCAAACAAGTATGTTTTTGCACTATAGGAGGAAACTGGAGTACCTGAATGAAACATAGATACAGTATGGGGAGCAATGCTCACATAGAAAGGCAGAAGTGCTAACCACTGCATAACTGACCCACCCCTCCATATCTGCAGGTAACTGCCAAAATAAAGAAAAAAATTGAGCAAGTGAGGGATACAAAATATATGTAAAGCAGGTGCTTACACACAGGTGTGATTCCTGATTCCTTAATTAAGCAAAAAACATGTCATCGTTGTTGGGGTTATGCATAAAATGCTGGACTGCCCATTATTATTACTACTATGGCCAGAATAAGAGATCTTAGTAAGAGGGGTGATTGATGGGGCATGTTTGGCAGGAGCTTCAGTGATGAAGACTGCTCATTAGTGATGAAGGTGATGTTGGCATGGATGTCTGAGGGAAACTAGGGGCAGCTGTGGACGAAAGCCATGTACTCCTTGACCATGATCCCAGTGCATTGTTTTGAGATGCAAGGCAAGCAACTCTGAATCCGCTGACTTCAGATGTCAATGTGAGGTGTGGGCAGGCAGCTTCGTGAAGTACAGTCCATCGAGAACACTGGCAGTGGCCTAATGAGCAGTGGAAAAAGTCATATGGTCAGATGAGTCAACTTTAATTCTCTTCTCAACATTTTCTCAAACACAAGTACATATGTGGCACACACCAGGAGAAGCCAACAGGCTCTACAGCTTGTTTCCCAATGATGAAGGGTTTTGGTGGCTCTGTTATGGTGTGGGGGGCATTTACGGGCATGGTTTAGGTCCACTCAACACCTTAGAGGGCAAGATAAATGCTAATAAATACAAAAGCCATTCTGAGTGAGCACATTCATCCTATTTCTATCCTAAGGGGAGTTGGATCTTCCAGAGTAATGATGCAAAGGATCACTGAATGTATGATGAGTATGAAAACAATGTAAACTATATGCCTTGGCCATCCCAGTTGCCGGATGTCTTAAGAGATTCTACTTGAGACAGTATTTTCCACCAGTATCAACAATACACGTAATTATGTGGAGCAATGGTGTTGCATCTCTCCAGTTGAGTTCCATACACTTTGTAGTTCCATGCACTTTGCAACATATAACATATAACATATAACTTTATTTTGGCGTTTTCTTTATTTTGGCAGTTATCTGTATTTTAACTATTTTGTTTGGGTAATAAAGCGGTTTTATTGCTAATGATTTTTCCTAGCACTCAACAATCTTTGTGCAAGCTGGTAAATCACTGATAACAGGGGTGCTCTCAACTGTGCACAGCTGGCCCACAGAATAAACAGCCAGGCTAGGAAATACAGTATATGTGCCAATGAAGAAGCTCTCACTGATAATACTGATTTGCTTTTTGTTTCTCCTTTTATTTCTCCTTAATATTCTGCTTGTTGCACAAGATGGTTTAAGAAAGCTATAAAGTCCAGTTTGATTGCCAATACGAAGCCAATGACTACTATTAATAAGCCATTTTCAGATATAAAAAAGCCTTGCAGTCTTGAGTTATTGCACCTTTAGATTTGATTCTGCTCTTATATTAAAAATCATCATAATATGAAATTCGGTTGATCTAGTTGTACTTTGATGGTTGACCTGGTGCTGATCGACAATCGTTCGAAAACGGCAGTGAGAAATTGCCGTACATATCATGGCGCAGATGTTGACTCAGACCACAGTCTCATACTTGCCCCAATCAGATTTCAACTGCACAGGGTACGTGTGCAGGCCAAGACAGTCTATTGACCTCACTTAAACATGATCCAGCAATATACTGAGCACCTCAAGTTGCAGCTAATGGACCTTGATGATCGATTAACATTTATAAAAAGGGCGATTCACAAGGCAGAAAGGGAAAGCATCCCAGAGACACACAAACTGAACAAGCTGTGGATTGCAAACTGGTCAAGAAATCAATAGCAGTGGATGAAGAATGGATCAAACAAATATGCAAACAGATCGAGGAATGCATGGTACAAAACTGCAGGCGCGAAGCTTACACGCATGTGGGAACCCTGTCGGAAAGCTATACGTGACAAGAATGGAGAGATACACCAGGACCGCAATGCAATTATAGAATGTGGGACAGAATATTGCAGCGAGTTATATCAATACAGATGGAGTCCGCGTTACATTCACGTTGCGCTCGTACGGCATAGGCAATCGCCTTGTACAAATACTTGAAGACATTGGCCATCGTACCAAAGCAGCCATTAAGGTTGGAAAGGGGTTCACTTCGTTGATAGGAACATGACAAGGCGACCCAATCTCGCCGACAGTCTTCACAACTTACCTAGAGTGAGTTACTTTGACACAGTAAAAGGCGTTTCTGTACAAGGAATGTAGATTACTAACATTCGTTGATGATGTCGACATTTTTGAGGAGTCATTGGATCAGCTTCGAAACGACATGAACTGCACACCAACGGAGGAAAGACTAAAACGATGACTTTTGGTGAAGATAACCTTCCGCCACAAGGTATCGCAATAGGAAATGGGCAACTTGAAGACGAAAGATGCAAACTGCAGCCACGAGATTCGACGTTGCCTTGGCCTTGCTGCCACTGCCATGGCCAAGCTGAACACGATATGGTGCAGTGGACATATCTGCCTGCAGACAAAACTCTACCTTCTATGGACTTGTGTGCTCACAGTGTGGCTCTTTATGCTGCGCGTATGCTGGTAGTATTATATGACTAATACAGAAATACACCAGCAAACTGGTCAGAATCGCACCTTGTCACAGGTTGTAGCGGGTCATAAGCTCCAGCTATTCGGCCATATCTATCGAATGAATAATGATAGACTAGTCAAAAATGTAATGCTCGGAGGTATGAGTGGACCCAGCCACTGTGGACGAGCACATCACGAATGGCTGGATGACATTCTAGAGTGGTATGGGGATGACCTACAAACACTCGTCCACGCAGCCAAAGATCGACGGTTGTGGAGGGGAATATTGGACACTGCATTGGACTCCAATGGAGTTGATCTCCATGGACAGTGATGATGATGATGACGATGATGAGTAATACTTTCTTTCTGTAATAAGAATTTTTTTTTAGTACGGTATCTAGGATCCCTGTTTGTAGGAATTACAGTGCCCCCCAGAATTATTGGCACCCTTGGTAAAGATAAGCAAAAAAGGCTATGAAAAAATGTCTTTTTTGTTCATCAGTTTGATCATACACTGAAAATATGAGACAAAGCTAACCTCTCAGTGAGGTAAAATTATTAAAAGAAAAAAATATCCTTATAAAAAATTAAACTTTTTCTCAAAAACACTTGTCACAATTATTGGCACCCCAGCATTTAGTACTTTGTACACCCTCCCTTTGCCAAGATAACAGCACAGAGTCTTTTCTTATAATGCGGGATGAGGTAGGAGAACACACATAAAGGGATCTGAGACCATTCCTCCATACAAAATATCTTCACATCCTTTCACACCTCCTGGTATTTGATGGAGTCCATGATGCCCTGTATCCTAACAAGATTCCCAGGGCCTTTGGAAGAAAAACAGCCCCACAACATCACAGATCCACCACCACACTTCACAGTGGGGATTTGGTTCTTTTCTGCGTGACCTTGACTCTTTTTATGCCAAATCCACTTCTGGTGTTTGTTGCCAAAAGGCTCTATTTTTGTCTCGTCTGACCATAGAACCCGGTTCCAATCAAAGTTCCAGTGATGTTTAGCGAACTCCAGGCGCTTACGTTTGTGGTTTGACGACAAGAGAGGCTTTCTTCTGGCAAGCCTTCCAAATAGTTTGTTGGCATGAAGGTGGCGTCTAATTGTAGTTTTGGAGACTTGGTGACCCCAGGATGCAACCAACGCCTGCAATTGTCCAACTGTGATCCTTGGAGAAAGTTTTGCCTCTCAAACCATCTTCTTCACTGTGCGTGGGGGCAAAATACACTTGTGTCCTCTTCTAGGCAGGTTCATCATGCAGTAGCTCCCGTTTGAAACTTCTTCATTATTGCCCTAATTGGAGATGGGTATTTTCAGGTGTGAAGCTTTTTTATAGCCATTACCTGATTAATGAAGCTCAATAACCTTTTGTCTCATTTCATTTGTGTATTCTCTGATCTACCTCTTGTTGATGGATGACTAAGGGTGTTTGGCTTGCATGTCACCTCATATTTATACCCCAGTGAAACAGGAAGTCATGGATGACCACTTAAGAGTTCCTAAAATATGAAAATGGGAATATATGTCAATTAGATTTTGTTCATAGGAATTTCTAGGGGGGGCAATCATTGTGACACGTGTTTTTGAGAAAAATATATAGTTTTTTATAAGGATATTTTTTCTCTGACTAAAGGTTGGATTTCTCTCATATTTTAAGTGTAAGATCAAGCTGATAAAAAACAGACATTTTGTCCTAGCCTTTTTTGCTCATCTTTACCAAGGTGCCAATAATTCTGGAGAGCACTGTAGATCAAAGTATCTTTTAGGCTCCACAATATCCCAAATGGTAATTAAAAGGTGAAATAGATACAGACTGTGTTGTGAACCAAGAAAACCACTGTTTTAATAAGCACCTTTCACATTTCTTTCAGTGTGTTTTCCACATACACCTGATTTATCATTTCATTACTTAAGAAAATCTCTCCAGCGCTTCACAGTCCACAATATGTTGTCAGGCAGATGTACAGATGTATTTCTCAGCAATAAAAGCCAAGTTTTTATTTCAGACCTAACTGGGTATGAAAATTTACATTCTTACATTGGAGCTGGTATTTATGCTGTATAGCAGATTTGCTTCTAAATATTATAATATCATTAGTTATGGTACAGTTTTGTTTAATGTTTATATCATGATTGAGAAGGATTCCTTGAAAAGGGGACCTGAAGTCAGAAAAGTTCAAAACATTGTGCTGTAGAGGGTAGGATTGCCTTTGATTTTGTTGTAACCAGTGTTTCAATACTGCAGCTTCTAAAGGCCCGACTGATGATGCAGAAAATGACAGCGACAGTGATACAGACGAAGACCCAGCGACTGCAGGAATTGTACAGATTTGTGGTCAACAAGCATCGGAGGAGATCAAACTACCCCCGAAGGTAGAGCAATCCAGCTCTACAGAAGACTCAAGCCCTCCTGAAGACCCAGCATCAGCAGAAGAAGAGGAAATTACCGCAGGCAAGTTGTTTATTGGAAGGAATAAAATAAGCCTATTTCTATATATATTTGGAAATTATCCCTCAGTTTTGAAATTGAAAATTAACTCCTCTTCACAAACTTGCACATAAATATCGGGTTTGCTGTATTACTCAGAACTTTTCCATAATAAGGTGGTGATTATTGCTGTTTTTACCTTATTGATTTATTTGCCACCATTATGCAGAGTGACTACAGTAGCCTTTTTCATGAAAGTCTTTATCAGGCCTTTCTCAAACACTGCTGTGTTTGTGCTTTGCTCATCATGTGCTTCATGTTCTTTCACAATGTCCGCCCTCTCAAAGGTGCTCCTTTGAAATAGGGTGAGCCCTGTTTTTCGACCCCCCTGGTGTGCGGAGTACTTGCTACCGCAGCTGTTCATGCAGCATATTTTAGACATCTTAGTTTTTTTTTGCTCCGTGGCAGAGATGTTGTGTGGCTTCTCTTTCCAGACCTGCTCTTCGGAGAAAAGGCCATGCAGCTGGCCCAGCGTCACGCCGAGGCGCTTTTCAACTACGCCGTCACGGGGGACGTGAAGATGCTGCTGGCCGTCTTGCGCCCCCTTCTGGCTGTCCAGGATGAGAACGGGGACACGTAAGTCAACAGTCCCCTTTTTCAAGGGAACCACATACATGCCACCTGTGTACAAATATATATAGATATCGGCTAAATCGTACACCAGACTTGAATCCAGTCGTGTTTTACTGTTCTTTCCAGGGGCTTGCACCTAGGGGTAATCCACAGCAGGACCGATGCTGTGAAGAGTTTGGCTGAAGTCATCTCTGCCCTCCCAGGAGATGATGTTCTGAGCATGAGAAATGATCTCTACCAGGTGTGGTCCCTTTATCAAGTGTGATTGCCCATGTCTACTCCAGACCAGCTCTGAACTGTCACCAGTAAAGCTAATCTCAATTTTAAGGTTTAGAACAAATGCTGTTGCTTTTACCTGAAAGATAAATTTTGAGGTAAGTTGTTGTTTTCTCTTGGGTCGAAAAAATGAATGAATATATGAAGGAATTGCTATCTTTAGTTTCTTTGCTCACGCTTTATTAAAAGTACTGGAGATTAGACGATGTGGGGAAAAGCCATTGACTGACATGAAGGCCATCGTTTCAGACACCCTTGCACTTGGCAGTTATCACCAAGCAGGCAGAGGCAGTGGAAGCTCTGCTCAAGGCCGGTGCGAATATGAGCCTCACAGATCGTCATGGTAACACTGCTCTTCACCTCGCTGCCAAAGAAGGAGAAGGGAAGATTTTGAACCTGCTGCTGGAACATAAGGATGGAGCTGAACTCATTGACCTCCCCAATGCTGCAGGTAAGCAGCATCTTAATGCTGTACGATGCAGGGTTTCAGTATACAATATAATGCATTCATGTTGCAGATTAAATAAACACCAACACAGATGAAGATTACTAGAGTCCAAGGGGTTCCAGTATGATTGCGGATTTACTGTTTTCAATCCAGCCTTGGGATGTTCAGGGAATATCAGAATCTTTAGAACGTAAAGCATGGGAGATTTACAGTGCCGTGAAAAAGTATGCAATAATTTCAGTATTCTTTTATTAACATAAAAAACTTTCCCCATGAGCAGTTAGTGAAAACTCTACTAAAATTCAGTATGATGTTTTACAGTATATGATGTTAGCATTTTAGTAGAGTTTTCACTAACTGCGTGTGAAAGTGTGGTATAATAATTTATTCCTCTAGCCCTCATTATAATTTTTTATGGTTCTGAATTTGGGAGTAGCAGTAATTTTGTAAAAGGCCGTGAAACAAGAAACAAGAAAAACACATCTTGTGAGTCAGGAAATGGCATTAATCATAGGCAAGCAAGACGGATACATTCAATACATGATCAAAATCAGGCAACGTACGGGCCAGTAGCAAAATGAGGCAATTACTGTATGATGCTGCTGTCTGATGAGAAGAAAAGCCTATTCTATTGGTTTTACTTTGCACTATTATAATGTAGTCATACTACCACAATGAAAGGAGTTCAGATCAGGCCTGGGATGCATGCCGTATGGAATTTACATGTATAAATTCTTTCCAGCTCTCGGGGTGCTCTATTTTCCTCCTGCCTACAACAAATGTGCTGCTGTAGGAGACTGGTGACTCGAAATTGTCCCCTTGTGGTTCTCTCAGTGTTTGTGTCTGTCCTGCAATGGACTGGTGCATAGAGCCAGGGCATTTTATGCTTCCAAGATTAACTTCAGGTTGCAGTGAACCTTATTGGGAATAAGCAGCTTTTTGATAATGGATGAAGCTTCATAATCACAGTGTGTTGTCTTCAGCTGCAGTTCAACACAGGTTGAGCTATGGACTTCAAATCCTATAATTTAGAATTTGTTTCCCAGAGTTTTAACAAAACTTCCTTCACAGTTCTAATCAAATTTAAGCAAAGTTATCTGATCGTGGTTATTATTCTACATCTAGTTTTATCTTAAATACATACCAAGTTAAAAATGAGCATTTACTGAAACTGAACAAATGATAAGCTCTTTGTGTAAATCTAGGGAATCTTTTTTTTACAAAAAATTAAAGACGTGTTGCTCCTAGCCTGAGTCTTCAGCTATTTTTAGGGATGATTTAATGTGTCCTTAAGACTGTGAAGTGGGTGTAATGTGTCAGAATATGTCAGCCTATCTTATATGTCTCAATCTTATACTCACAGAAGGCATATTTTCTAGATCAGAAGGTTGCACTGAGTGGACCTATTTTTGGGATTATCATTATGGCACTATGGAATTTTTTATAGTATAACAATAGTTCCACAATGATTTAATAGAAAAGTTCCCCTTTAAACACATGTGGTTAATATTGATACTTACAATTGAACCTAAAAGAACATTAATAAAAGAAACAGCAAAAGAACGGTATTAAATTGGTTTTGGCTTGTTTCATTAAATTATTTAGATTTTTAAAGTAAATCAACATCAAGGCCAGTGGTCCATAGCATAGAAAAGGGTAAATTGTTTCATTGGAATCTATTTTTGGTGAGAGGCATTAAATTACACATTGGAACTTATAGCACTAATATGTAGCTAAATGATTTTGTCCTATGAAGGGGAAGTCAAGTACAGCATGAAAGGGAAAGAAAGAAGTACCAATGGGAAGGGCAGGTCAAGAAAAATGGAGTTAAAAATTGAGATTTTGACCAGTTTGGTTAGCTCTTCAATTCAGGCAAATAGAGACAGAGAGAAAGCTATTTATGAGAGCTGTGGACCTGCTGTGTTCCCTGCATTTTGTTATCGTAAAATTGATCTATTTTGCATACTGTACAGTACTGTATTTCTGTTTTCATTATACTTTAAACTACATACAGTACGTACACATACTAATACATTATTGATTTGATTTTACTTGTTTGGTGGAGGGGGGTCTATGGGGGTTTTCTGATTATACGTGATTTTAAGTGTACACACTATGTCAGGAACCTTAGTGCTGCCTACAACTTGAGTCTACTGTATTTGATTTCATGTGCATGTTTCTTCAGCACTACTCTTCCTGTCCACAGGATTTCATGCTATTCACTTGGCAGTCCTGGCCAACAGCATATTGTGCCTCCGGCAGCTGATTGAATTTGGAGCAAATGTTGACGCCTGTGAGCAGAGCTCTGGGAGGACTGCCCTGCACCTTGCTGTGGAACTGGAGAATGTCTCCTTAGCTGGCTGCCTGCTTCTTGAGGTAATCTGTGGCGTGATGTTCTCCAAAGACATTTTTTTTCATGGCTTTTCTTTGAAGGGTGTAAAAGTTTAAATTTCAAAGTTTGAAGTATACGTCCCCTGATTTTTAAGATTTGCGTAGAAGACAAAACTGTGTGCCTTTGCTGTATCAGTTCTAATGGTCTTTCCTGGAAAGTGTTTCTGCAGTTCTGCAGGAGATCACAGACCCATTTGAACAATGTATGTTGTAGGTGTATATGTCTTGATGAATAATGGAGGTACATCAGGGTACTTAGAAGCTAACCTGGATGAATACTGACTAATAAAATCAATATTGTTTTTCTGCAAAAAACAGTATTGTAAAAATCGGACTGCTTGTAAACAGTGTATCCTCAATGATTTTATAACACATTGTGTTTTTTTCAATTTTTGCATACTTTGAATTTAATTCTGTTTTTATAGTTAGAGTCTTCTGATACTTTATTATTAATCTGTACATGTCCTCTCTGCTTTACATCACAGCACTAAACGAATGTTGGGTACTTAAAAACCTCGACAGGCTGCAGGCACCAAATTATTTGTAGATTTTAAATCCAGAAACATTATTGACAATATGAAACAGAATTCAATAGCACTTTCAAATTCAGACCATTCATATTTTGAATTTCAGATTAGAGCTGCTACATTTCTCCAAGTCAATATATTTGGGTAAAAAACATTTTTTCTAACACAGAATGGATAGTTATAGGGACAGTTTGTCGAAGTATATGAGCATGGGTTAAGGTTATGGAGATCTGCTGATCTTGATTGGACTGTGGCGGGAGGTTTGAGTATAAATTGCTGGTAGGGGATACCCATTTAGAAAATCTTTTTTCAGAAAAATTACAGAAACATTAAATTAAACTGTGAGATAACCCTACTATAAATATTTTTATAGGTTTAAAACCACAGACCTAATCCCCCTGTGAGATACCCATATCAGACAGAAACATAAAAGTGAAAAGCTCATTATCTCTCTGTAGGGAAATGCACATGTGGACGCCTGCACATACAATGGGTCTACAGCACTCCATATCGCCGCAGGAAAAGGCTCTATGAAACTGACTGCTCTTCTAATGGCAGCTGGTAGGTGCTTGACTTTTCCGTGCTTTTGGTGAATCTAAATACATCAGGGTCTCCTGCAAGAACAGAGTTCAGACAGAAATACTAAGATGTGGTTTCCTGCTTCAGAGTTTGGTTTTTCCCCTACGCCCGTAAAAGTCAAGTTTTACTGGTTTGGAAGAAGGAAAGGAAATTACTATGAATCTGCCCATCCCTTTTATGATATGTTCCCTGTCTGTTAATTTTGGTGCAGAGTAACTCATCTCGTATGCAGCAGATGACAGACAACTGAACAAAGAATTATACTACTGCACTTGATTTAAACTGAAGACAAGCTTGAAAAAACTGAATCCTTTGCAGAACAAAATCTTTGCTTTGAGCTTTACAATAACAATTTTTACAGTAGTCTCAGTTTTTCCATATCTGTAATGCTTTTTTTCAATGATAATAAATAATAATGGTATTTATATAGCATTTCTCTTCATGCCAAAGGATTCCAAAGGGCCTTTAGATGGAAGTGCACCACCTACTGGTCCACCTACACTTGTAGCTGCAATCTGGTTTTCCTTGGAGCTTTCCCATCCCAGTACTGCTCAAATTCATGAGTATTGTTTAGCTTTGGACATCTTAACTCAACTTAATGTCAAGAAATAACTTACATAAAGGTTCCTAGATAAAACAGCCAACAGAGCAGATTATTTTCAGACAATATACTGAAAGAAAATAAAGCTGGAAGTGGTGCTGAAGACATTTCACCAGCATCATGCTTACCACCTTAATTACAGTAGTTAAGAGTGCCCATCAATTAGGAGGTCGATATTTTCTGACACATAATTTGCCATGATTCACCTGCAATCACCCATACTCCATGGGGGGTGGGTGGTCTCCCACATGAGGCTTTATCTCACCAGATGACTAACATACGCTTTTCGGTGTCTGCAGGGGCTGACCCCCACAAGGAGAACTCTGAGCCCCTTTATGACGTAGATGATGAATGCTACCTAGAGGAAGAGGAGGAAGATGAAGGGTTTGTGCCAGGGACCACCCCCTTAGACATGGCCATGTCTTCTGAGGTGAGCTGTCAAGCATCAAACAACTAGATCAAAGGGAGGAAAGTTAAAAACATGATTAAACGAATGAGAAATGTCCTTTAAAGCAGCATGGCGAGAGGCAGAAACTATAGATCACTTTGTCTGAGATTAAGTAAAAAAAGTTATTTTTGTAGGTCCTAATATTCATATTCTATTTACAAGCACAGCTGCTAATTTTAAGTTTTATTCCATTAATATTCTTTTATAAATGGTCACTATGACTAAATTCCATTTGATGAATAAATACAAAAAAAATACTGTACCTTTCTAGAAATGTATATACAGTATATATATACACAGTATTTCTAAACACAATTATGAAATTAGATATACAGTAACAATTAGTGAAAGTGAGTTTTTGTACAGAGTATATATAAAATCTCTCACTCAACGCTCCTTTCTGTGTTGCTTGTTCACAGATCTATGATCTTCTGAATGGTAAACAGTATCAGCCAGATTCAAAAACTGTCGTTTCACTCCCTCAAGGTAAAACTTCTGAATTCTGAATTTCTGTCCTTGTTGTGATTTAGATTAGATAATTGTTTCTAATATTTTAATGCAAAGCAAAGTGTTCTGCATATTAGTTTCCAAGAAAATAACAACTCTTTAAAAGTGTTTATTTTTGTGATTTTTATACCGACTTCCACACTTTCAGAAAAATACAGATAAGAGTAACACTGGATGTTCATCTGTAACAACCATCATAAATTAGTTCAAGTAGGTAGCTGTTTCAGTATGCGTAGGATGCAAAGGAACAAGTAAAGGTTTATTCCATGCTGAAAAGAGAAGAAAAGAGACAACTTTTTTGGCTGTGGAGCCTTATTTGGGTGTCACAGGTCTTCACACCCAAAGAAGGCTCCACAGACAAAATGTTGTCTCTTTTTTCTTCTCTTTTCAGCATGGAATAAACCTTTACTTGTTCCTATAATTAAATTATATGATTCTGCTAGAAATTAAATATATAAATTTCTGTATATATCCATGTGATGTGTATAGTGTATTAACGTAATTAGGGTACAGGTGATTAATTTCATGATCATTATGCTTCATTTTTATGTATTCTGAACAAAAGCAGGGTTTTTTTAAATACTTCAGTCCACAAATACCAGCAAGCTGAATCTGTTAATTGTAAGGGAGGCTGTATGGACATATATATGGACAATATGGACATATATAGCAATATCCTACTGTATTGCTTTTGCATTTCACATTACTGTGATTTGGAAATTGAAAACTCTCAAAAGTAGTTAATTTGAAGACTTGAAGAAGAAATCAATTCAGTTTATTTAAATTTGAAGAACAAAGTATGAAAGTCATAGATCACCATAGTCTCTTATGCAATTCCAGTGGAAGATATCTACAAATACGCACCCTAGGCATATCAGATTGAAGTTTTAGTTTTTAGGTTTTTTTTAAGAGAAGTTAAAATATGTGCTAATTTAAGTAGTAAATGAATATTTTGTGCAGAGCTTAAGAACTGACAAATCGAGACAATAAGTGAAACATCATCATTTGACTTAACTTTGTCTTGTCGGATTTTTCTTTAATGCCTTAAAGTAGTGAAGAGCTTTAATTAATCTGCTTTAATGAGTTTCCATTGTTCTGGGCTACAACCTGCATGCACCTTTTTTCTTTATCCTAGGGGACATGAAACATCTTGATGAACAAACCAAACTAGAACTTTGCAAAGTCCTGGAGCAGCCTGCAAATAACTGGGAGGCCCTGGCTCAAAACCTAGGATTAGGAATCCTGTCCAGTGCCTTCAGGCTGAGCCCTTCCCCAGCCAAAACACTACTGGACAGCTACAAGGTGTGCAAGCCCAGGACTTACTCCCTTTGCTTTAGAGCTGTTGAATATTTTATAATAGGGGGGGAATATTCCAAACTGTGACTCTTATTCTGACTTGAATTGCGGTAAATAACCCCATTTCCTTGTAAATATTATTTGAAGGGTGAAACCATGTTTAATTGCCCTTAGAGTAAAAACACAGTTTATAATGCCTGGGTTGGAATCCACTTGTGTCTTCTTTATAGACATGTACTAAATGAGTCGGTATTGGTAATTATAATTTTCCCACTTTCCAAGTTACAGACTGTGGATCTAGGTTGTAAACACCGATAAAAGAGTAAAAGGGTCTTTTTCAAGTCGGCTCTCCCCTCGTGATGGTTTTTACTTTCATATATCTCATAAAATTTCCAGCGATGACTCGCGCATAAGTACATAAAACCTATGCTCCAAGGCTGTCCCTGTTTCTGTAAATAAACGTACTCAGAACACAGAAGTCAAATTATGGGAAATTACTTTGCAGTGTTGATGAGTGCAGTACACTTCAGTTATAGAACATGAATGCACAGTTCAAAATATAGTAAAAATTCAATTTTTTCCAGAAGTCTCAAAGTGTATTAATTCCTGCGTAATACCACAATAAGAAAATAAATAATGATAAGTGCTGTAGGTGGATTCCAGTTCCCTTCTCTAGTCAAACTCTGTTTCTAGTCAGTTGACTGTGCAAGCTTGGGAAAGTCTTCTCAGGTCACCCCAGGCTTTGATGTTCTGGACTGAATTGTTTCTCCTCGGTCAGGTGTCTGGTGGCACCATGAAGGAGCTCCTGGAAGGCCTGAAGGCCATGGGCAACGATAAAGCAGTAGACATTGTTCAGAAAGCCATGTGTAGTGAGAGGGAAGACACATCTGGACCAATCTCTACTCAGGTCACTCACCAACAGACGGGTAAGAAATGGACAGAAAATATTAATTGTGGTCTTGCTGTTTGTGACATTTGAATGTAACTAAAACTGCCTCTTCACAGAATGGCACATGGATATTCTTATATAGTTGTTTCAGCTGTATAAAAACAGTTTGATGTACTGTATGGGTATAATATTTTCAAACTAGCAGACAAGACTACACTAATTGGTTACTTTGATGTACGCGATACATGTTTAAATATTTATATTTAAAATAATGGTTGAAAAGTTACAGTGCTACTTGAACATTTGATATCTAGTCTCAACCAGCATTTGACAAATGTTTGTTGTATCAGTGTAACTAAGATGATGTAGAATTCTAAAATGACCAAAAAAATAACTCAAGTTGTTAAACTAAAAATGTTCTCAATAAGTTTCTGTTACTCACAAATTATTATTAACTGGCGACTAATAATTTGGATCATTTTACATTTTACTTTTGTTAACTGCTTCATTAGAATTAAACCACATCTTACTTTTGACCTGTCAGAATGATAAATCTTCTGTCAGGTCAGTGTATAAAGCCAGATAAAAAAATACAAAATGAAAAAATCCAGTTTTCCTTGGCGTTTTCTTCTTAAGGGACAGATTTCTTTTAAATGTTTTGCTGTGGGGGTTTTTGATGGATCACTTGAAGGGGAAATGTATGATATCAGATCTCAGTTTCATAAACAGAGTAAACAGAACAATATTAGTAATATTCCATAATAAGACAGTTTTTAAGATTTTCAATCTTTCCAGTTTAGTTTCTGACAAAAAGCTTTCCTGTACCACCATAGCTAGGATTTTGATTTTGTTTTAGCTTTTGTATTACTACTACTGAATTTAATACATTCGTTTTGTGGTAGAGAAAGGAAATCCCTTGGAAAAATGTGAGGAAAATCCGTTGCGGACGGGGAAATTCTACCGCATGGACTAAAAGCTTTTTTTTAAAATAGATATTTTCAAACCTGTTTGTAATGTAACATTTGTACAGCATGCAGAATTTTGGTAAATGTAAGGGAGGTGGTTAAATTTAAGAAAAAAATTGGCTTTGCTTAAACTTCTAAATAAGTGTATATCTAGGTAAGGTATACAAACTTATTTTGGAGTTTTCAACAGTACCATTACTGGTTATTTGAAAGCTACAGACCTCCTTTCAGTGTTGCTATTTTCAGAAATTCAGACAATAAAAGGGTGAATTAACCCCTTTGCTACGATTTATCTCTACAGGTGCCCTCCTCTCCCAGCGTCTGCAGGGCCTGGAGAACTACAGCCAAGACGAAAGCAGTGTGTGTGACAGTGGAGTGGAAACATCTTTTAGAAAGCTGAGCCTGTTGTCCTCCGAGTCTTTGAGCGGCTCCCAAGAGCAGGCAGAACAAGCAGGAGACCACAAGCTCCCCACTGCCTCGTCTCACAGTTATGTTGTCAAGGGAGAGGTATAACAGCCACTCACTGCGGGAACTTTAATTTGATTCGCGTTTTTGGATATCAGCATAACAGGGCTTTGCTTAGTTTTGAACATTATGGAATGAAGTAAATATTTATTCATCCTCAACCAAGAAAAAGCCTGTCATGGTGTCAGTGCTTTAATTGTAGACTGTACAGTATTCATGAAACAACAACAGAAACCTCCTTGCGTTTCATACAAAAGGATGTGCACGTAATTAAGCTCCTGTCAGTGGGCTTAAAACTACTCATGGCTCTTCCTGGTTGGGTTTTTCATTATCAAGAAAGAGAGGAAGTGGTAAAATGGGGTGTGTCAAATCTAAAAAAAAACTAAAGATATCAATTTTAAATACAAACCTGCACTCAAACATCATTGAAAAAGGTGAAGCTCAGTGGTTACTTCAGATGAACTGCTGACTGACTGCACCAAATGGCACCAAATAATCACAGTTAAACCGATAAATTGTTTTAAATTGAAATATCCAAAATACAGTTGAACCTAGAGAGCAAATCTTGAAAAACACCTGTTTTTCTAGCTTTACATGTGTATGTTATGGTTTCTCATCTAGTTGGTGAAGGATATGGGATATTCTGAACTCATTCCTCAGTCTTTCAGAGTTCAGTATTATTGGTTTTCATGATTCTCTGGCAGTGGGGTAATGTCCATAAAAGCACTGGTTAAACTTTAAGATAATTGACAGAAATCCTTTTTGACAAATTGTGGTAGAATCATGGAAAGAACATGGCTTAAAAGCAAGTCCATGCTTTAACCATTATGTTTGTGAGTGTAATGAGCAGGTGTTTCAGTAGTAGGTTGAGGATATTGCCTTTTTTCTTTGACGCTCGTGGCTTTACTCTGTTGATGTTGGCATTTAGAATGCACAACTGTTCCAGGGGATTTTAGACGGAGGAGTGGAAAAGCAGTGAATGCTGCCACTGGTCAGTTATTTTTTAGGTAGAGTTTTCTTATGTTTAAGGAAAAAAAAGCATCAAATCATCAAATGAAGAGAGCCTCAAATAAATTTTACATTCTGAAATACTTTTGGGTTACAAAACTACAGATTGAATAGATGATCAGAAACAACATTAAGCATGACTGCAGATCCATAATATCCCAAATTTAAAATGTATCTTGACTTGAAACAATACTCAGATGTGAGCTAAAAGCTATATTAACTATTCATGCTATTTCATGTATATAGGAAAAACTAATAAAACAAATGTTTTACTTAAAACATTGAATTGTATAATCAGAGATGTCTTTATAAGTCATCCAGAATGTGAGTTTTTAAACATCCGTTCTCTAACAATTAGCAATAGAGTACTTTTTCATTTTATTTAGATAGTCGATTTTAAGTGGTACTTGTTGAAAACGTGCTTTTAGTTGTATTCAAACAACTGATGCACCATTCTTTCTAAATGCTACTGTATGTTGATACTTCATATTAGGTATGAACCGAAGAGTTTGTATATTTGATTGTTTTTTGTTTATTGTTTTTGCACAAACTGCAAGAGATTAGGCAAACCAAAAAACATGATTTGACATTAGGAAGTGATTTGCTTTAAAGCTTCTTTTCAGGAGCTCAAAACTGGCAATGCAGAAGGCTACATTCAAAATGTTTAATTTTTGTATATTAGTATATTGAATACGAAGATTGCAAACATTTTGAAACTGTCCTTTCGATTAAATGTTCTGTAAGATGGTATGTGATGTGAGTATTTAAAAACAATTATTGTCCACTTACTTGAGTCCAAAAAACATGTGAAATGTTTGTGCTTCCTTTAGATGATTAGATCTATCCCCCTTATGTGGGTTGGAGTGTGTGAACCTTTATGTATTTTAGTGTGTGAAAAAGAATAATGTTTTCAAATAGGAAATGGCAATGAAATAGTCAACTATCTGCGACTCTAGGAAAAGAATATTCCAGTTTTAAATCGGACCTAAAAATAAAAGGAATACATAGAGGCTAGCTCCACAGCAAAATGAAATGTTTACTTTTTTTACTTTTCAGGTATAGAATCTTTACTTTAGAGCCTGTAGACTGATACAACTGCCTGCTTTAACCTCTCAAAAAAAGTATAGGCAGTCATTTTAACCAAAGCCATGTGGGAGGAAACTTGTGAACCTAAACACAGTAAAATAATGGAACAACATTAAAATAATACGTGTATAACCATGTGGGTAGATTCTGCAATGTAAATAAGGCTGATAAAATAAGCTGTACTTTAGTCTTTTTTTAAAAAACTGTGTAATTGGAATACTTTTATAATAAAATTTGGAAAGAAAAGATGTGCATATTTTTTAATCCCCAAAGAAAGGGGATTGTTGTCTTTACAAGCTGTACAGTGAGCTCTTCTGCAGGTGTTCCTAGACTATTGCGTGAAGGAAATCTTCACTGAGCACAGCACAGCAAAATGGTCCATAATTCACCACAGTCCAACCTACAGATGGAAACCCAGATCACCCAGCTGCCAGCAAAAGGGGTTTTATGGTGCCACTGCAAAAGCATCACGTCCCAACAATTAGCATAAACTAACCAGCATAAATCACTGCTTCAGGACACATGGATTCTGCACTGCAAATATTTTTCCAGAAGTCCCAATTCAAGGACCTTTAGCACACATATATCATTAAAGAAAATGACTTCCACATCTAATCTCGTATTAATCATTAGCAAAAGGCCTTCATGTAGCCAAAAACTATACAGTTCAGTTAAATGTTTATCTTGGATTTTATTACAATTTCAGAAGGTGACTTTTTTTTTGCAAAACAAAATGTGCATATATCTTTGGCTGTGAAAGTCAGGTTTGAAGCAGAGAACATTAGCAAAACAATTACAACTGTCACATTTTACCAAATAAATTGATAGGGATTATTACAGTACATACTGTTCTAATACTTTATCACCCTGTAATCTCTTTTCTGGGCTTGCCAAATGCTGCTCCTAATTTTATGTAGTTGCAAACTATATGCTGTAATAAAGATGCATCATCTCTCCTTTGATATAAGCACAGGGATGTGTACAGTAGGTGTGACAAAAATCCACAGGCACTCTTTCCTCAGCGGTCAGGAAAGGCTCATTAATGATGTCAGCTGCAGAGACTTGGCAAGCTCTGAGGTGCTGGTGGGAATCCAGGGGTAGAATGTAACTGTCATGTTTTTGGTCAACATGAGGAATCCGTTGGTCTCAAAGCGCCCTGAGATATCACCGGCATCCAGCCAGACAAAGGGAGAAATGGCATTTGTTTGAAGATTGACTGTGTACTGCCCTCCTTGCTGTTCCACTGTGGCCTGAGGAGGAAAACGGACATGGCGGTGGAAGGAAACAGGAGCTGAGATGCCTACCCCAGCAACAAAACAAAGATAAGAGGACACATTGCTAAAAACCACCAAAAAAAAACTTCTTTGAATCTCCTTTCATCAGTAGGGGATTACAGAAAGGTGCCTCTCTCAATACAAAAAACGGAAGGATTAATGATATAGGGTAATGAATTTTGTTCATGTTTTGTTGTAATTGCACAGCGTATTGTCAGAATTATTACAGAGAATGGTGGAAGAAAATTTTAAGAAGTTTGGAAGCAAGCACCGAATATTCAGTTTCTCAACTTTATTGATGCCATAGAGCAGCCTGCTACTTTTCAAAACTGGTGCGGGCCATTCAGTCTTTTTTTAGAACCAGGGCAATTCTGCCTTGGTTAGATTAGACTAAATGAGTCTTATAATTACGCATTTCAAAGTGGATAACCAAATGATAAAACTAAACAATTGTTCTTCTTCCACCTCTTTCACAGAGGTAACTAATAAATGAAAGGTAACTAGGTCTCTAGCATGTCTCAACACTAAGATCTCAGGTTCTGTATTTTTTCCCACAAATTACCAAACCATAGCAGGGGAGTATCTGTGTCTAGCAGAAACTAAGACAGAATCAGATTATGAAACATGGGAAGAGGGATGAGATATTATCAATAATGAGAATACATATTGCTATGCATGAATGTGGTCTCGTCTGTGGCCATGTTTGAGGTTACCAATCCTTCTGGAATGCAGGCAGTGGGCACAGGGTTCCTGAGGTTGACCCGATGCAGGATAGGGTAGTGTGGCAAAGTCAAAGCTATATGAGACAATTCTTGAAAGCTTTCTTATCAGTAACCCCTCCAAAAGGCTGTACGACTTCTTAATGACACCCTTCAGGCATTGGCCCTCAGGGCTTCTTCTCCTTGGAGGTCTACTGGGCATGACCCACTGAGAGGACACCCCGGACAGACCCACTGGACATGCCGGAGGGATTATATCTCTCAGCTGGCCTGGGACCACCCAAGAATCCCACAGGATGAGAATGGAGACTGTAGCTGCTGGGGAAAGGGAAGCCTGGTCTACTTTGTTCAGCCTGTTGCCACAGCAACCCTCAACAGGAGTAAGATGATAGAAAATGGCTAAGCGGTGAGAACCGCTTTAAAAGAACCT
Source organism: Lepisosteus platostomus (assembly GCF_059453375.1). NCBI lineage: Eukaryota > Metazoa > Chordata > Actinopteri > Semionotiformes > Lepisosteidae > Lepisosteus > Lepisosteus platostomus. Next base: position 18,819,720 of record NC_142611.1, read on the forward strand.
CAGAATAGCTACACTGACGTGTTTGATGGACTTCTGTCTTCTTACCGAAAGCTTTGGCTTCTGCAGCCCTTCTGCCTGCTTGGGAGAGGACAGGAAGTGGTAGTTAGCAGGGCCAAGCTGTCCCCCACTTTCTTCTAGATGAAAGGTGACAAGGCAGCTCCTTCTGGTACAGTTCCCACACCTTCCCAACAGCTCCTTCACAGGCTCTTTATAGACCAGGGTGGCACTGCCTGCCTGGACCTCTGTAGAATTAGAGGCAAACACATATACTGGTTCCATACTATTCCACTGGTAGACTTTGATCTAGAAAAGAAGCAGAAAAAAAAACTGAGTAGGCATCACATTTCTGCTTTGCAAGCAAAAATTAGGACAAATCTATGTAATGTCTTGTAAAACTGTCTTTTGCAATACATTATCATATTTTTATGACCCAGAATGTGTTATAACAAGCTCCTAAGATAAATACCACAGAAGAGAAAAGGTTGACTAAGAAGCACGAACATGTTTTTAAATGCAAAAACTAACATCTTTGGAGATTAAGCTAAAAGGCCAGTTACAAGGAAGAGGGAGTGATAAAAATACAAAAAAGTATGTCAGACAGGAAAGATTTTTTTAAAGAAAAACTTTAACAACTGTATTCATGTAGTGCTTAATAAAACTACATTTTTTTCTGAATTAAATGGAATTTGGGTTTCCTTAAAAATAAAGCCCCACATCCCCAATTTAGGCATAACAATACCAATGAAAGTTTGGCATATCACTTTTAAAAAACTGTTAGTAGTGTTATTATGTAAAGTTCTTTACCATGATTTAACATTTTTATCACATGCCATCAGAAACACTGGGTTTTGTTACCAAAAATATGATTAGTTCAAGAAAAATATTATTTTATTTTGAAGAGACATCCTTCATCTCAGAGTACTCCCCCATTTCCACTCCTTTACAACTATATATTTTTAAATGAATCCAAACATCAGAAAGGCCACAGATGAAAAGAGATCATTTGGCTCATCTGGTTCTTTCTCTCTCTAGTTCTATAGCTGTCACTGTGGTTGTACTGGGAATAATTCCCTTTTATCTTCCCCAGAAATATATAATTTTGAGTAGCCAATCACCTTTAAAATGGATACCTTTGGGAGAGGGGAGGAAAATGAAGATTCCCACAAAAACTGCATGTAAACCTGGGGAGAACATGCAGAATCCACACAGAAACATACCCAGGACCCTTGGATCTTTGTGGCAGTAGTGCCAACTGGTATGCAAGCATGCCACCCCATTACATTGGCTGGTTGGCTAATGTCAGTGGTTTATTTTAATTTCTGTGGTAACAGTTAAGCCCAGTCCCCATAGGTTGGCATGTAACATTAAACCTACCAAAACGCTGAGGGACACATCCTTTTGCAGGTCTGATACAGCATAGATAAGAAGTATTTCTTCATCCTCCAGTGCAACTGGCAAGATTGGAGCAAAGAAGTTCTGTGCAAAATAGTGAAGCATTTTCCATTTCCCACCATATTCTGTACAGAAGAAATAAATTTTATTATTGTAAATCAGCAAGAAGATAAGATTAAAAATACATAAGGTTTCCATGTGGTTCCAAAGGCTCGTCTTTCCAAACATTTTCTTTGTAAAAAACTGAAACCAAAATTTGTAAAAGAGGTGTATAAAAACTAAAACCTGTTCATGTGCTAAAGAAGAGGAATATCTGTGGCTTGCTTTCTAAAACTGCAAGAGTTGTATTATAACATTCTGCAAACATAAGCACTTCATTACAAATCCAGTTGTTTAAATCCATTTAAAAGGCTCTGTTCTGTTATTTCAAATGTGTTCTAAAGCTGTGTTTAGGATCTTAGGATTTTGTGTTGTGCTTTTCATATGCAAGGACTCTAAAGTGCATTCAAACACTGAAATGCAACACACAGCTGGCAGCCAATGCAGCCAAGAAGGTGAAACGAGAAAGGACTTCACTGCACTTAGGGAGGTCAGGCTGAAGAGGTGTGAAATTGAATATGAGTGAGGACACCAATAATTCTCCAGTTAGCATCATGGGATTTGTAATGACCAGAAACCATCAGGAGCCTTACTGGGGCACTGGTTTTAAATTCCTGATCTCCACTTATCCACCACAATGATTTCTAGAATTAATGTACTTTTTTTGCGGTTCCATTCAGTGCTAACCAGGCCCAAGCCCCTTGGCTACCGTCTGAAGAGAACAGGCTTTAATTTGGTGTAGCTTCTGTACCAAACTTTTCCTACACGATTCAAGTGTACTCAGTACAAAGACCACGTAACGCCGCAGTAAGTCTGTGCCTTCAGATTTATACTGCTGTTTTCACATCACAAAGCCTGGGGATTTTCTGTTCCTCGGTGTGGAGATGCAGAACCAGGCAGGGAGTCTAACGTCAGTACATTATTTTAGTTATGAAGTGCAGTATCAAATTCTCAAGGTTACCTACTTATCTTCCGAAGCAAAGTAGGCATTGTAGAGAATCCATATTTACCACTAGCATCCCGATAGCTCCATTATGGAAAACAAATGAGTTCAGAATTTAGTGTGATAAATAATAGGTTAACTTACCGGTTTACACACTCTGAACACCTACATGCAAATATATCGGTATGCGGAATACACTATTTGTTATGGATCTCTACATAATTCACATTTTATATTGGGGGGGGGGGGGGGGTTATTAAATCTAAAAAAATCTAATTTTGAATGAAAAGATAAAACCTCAGTGAAAAGCAAAAAGGGACTAGAAAAGGGTCATTAAAGACTTAATAACCTGAATTAAATTTGCAACAATGTTTATTTGACTACAACCTACAGTCAAAATAACTGCAACACCTAGCAGTGTTACCTCTGTCGGTTTATGCTCTATCGTTTATCGACGATAGACTGGAATGGTCTAAGAACATCGAGGCCATCTATAAGAACGGACAGAGCCGACTTTACTTCTTGAGGAGGCTCAGGTCCTTCAATGTGTGTAGTAAGATGCTACACATGTTTTATCAGTCGGTGGTAGCGAGTGCCATTTTCTACGCAGTGGTGTGCTGGGGCTCTGGGATTAGAGCAGTAGATTCCAAAAGGCTGAACAAGCTCATCAGGAGAGCGAGCTCTGTCATTGGGTCTGACCTGGACCCCTTGGAGGTAGTGGCTGAGAGGAGAATGATGTCCAAACTGGAGGCCATCATGGACAACTTCTCCCATCCCCTCTATGACAGGCTTGCAGGAATGAAGAGCACGTTCAGCAATAGACTGATTCACCCACGGTGCGACAGGGAGCGCTACAGGAGGTCATTCTTGCCGTCTGCCATAAGACTGTACAACGCATCCACCTTGCGTCTTGGCAGAGGCAACAGCGACAGTGACCTGTTTCTGGACTAAACGCATATACACATATACTGCTACATCTGTTCTCTTTCTTTTTCTTTTTCCCGTTTACAACCACTTTTGTGCAATATATGCCAGGGACCTGTGCAATACATTTATATTTATATTTATATCTATGGTTACATCTATATTTATATTCATACGTGTGATACGATTTTCTGTGTACTGTTCTGTTCTAGTTTCCTCTTGTGTGTCCGGACTGTGAGTAACTCTTGTATTGTATTGTATGTATTGTACTATTAGTATATAATTCGTTACACTGTGGCTGTGTTGTGTGTGTTAAGCTGCTGTTGCACTGCAATTTCCCTCACGGGATCAATAAAGTATCTATCTATCATCTATCTATCTCTAACTGTGACGTGTGGCTGCTGTGTGAAATTAGTTTCTCACAGTGTGTGTCAAAGAATTGCAAGGTTAGAAAGAGAAAGGTGCGGGGTGGGAGACAATGCTCAAAAAAAGGTGCCAACCTTGCCTTGTCTTTGATTTTTGAGAAAACCATCCTAATAGGGAATCGCTCTTTGTGAAGAGAACAGTGACACCAGGTGGACAAGCAGAGTGCTAGCACTGGGCACAGCTGCGCAGCTCCATTTCAGCACAACAAAGCACAAACGTGTAGTGTGTTTTCTGCCTTGGTAAATGAAATGTTGGTCTTAAAGTGGTTTGTTTGTGTGCTGAATTTATCAGAATTTGTAAAAAAAAAAAAGAACAATTCATTTTCTTTAAGCAAAGCCCTGTGCACCTTTCACAACCTGGCAGCTTTCACAACATACAGTAAGCTTAACATTTTTTTGTGCTTCTGTAGACCTGTTACAAAACAGAACACTGGTTTTGAAACTTTCAAACATTGCAGAAGTGATAACATAAAAGCGTCTGAGGGGGAGCAGGCTTGATTGTTTTGCCTAGACCTTGGAGCCTCCTGAGCGGAGCTTAGCATGTTCTCCCCCACCTTTACGTGGGTCCATCCCAGGTGCTCTGGTGTCCTCCCGCTTTTCAAAGATATAGTGGCTAGGCTAATCTGTATCTCTGAAGTGCCCCTGTGTGGTTGTGTGTGTGTCCTGCAAGGGACAGGCATCCAATCCAAGGTGAAGTGTTGTCTTGTGCTCTTTGCTTCCGAAATAGGCTCCAGGATTCTGCAAACCTTACCAAGATAATGGGCTGACATATTTTACCATTTGAGGTACTATTTTGGGACAATGAACTGAGGTCCTGCATACTTTGCACACTTAAAACCCTAAAGCACTTTTTGAAAGAGTATTGTTGTTTACTTTTGTGTCCTGGAGAAATTCTGCCCCGGCCTACTTAATGTTCCCATTTATTTGAATTGGTGACACAATTTCTCTGCTTGGTCATAGTGCAAAGAGCACTTAAAATGATAAAAAAGCCCTTAAATGAAATATTAAAGTAAATATTTTCATGTGGTAGTTGAACCCAAGTTGAACCCAAAAATAAAGACCTTTTACAAAAAGTTGTTCAATGCTAATAAATACCCTTTCTTTCTTGATTATCTTTCCTTATTGTAAATTATTAAAGATTTCCCTTAGAATTAGAGAAAATTGTTCAAATGAAAAGGGGAACTAAAGAAAATGAAGGGAAAAGGAGTGTGCATCCGCCTTCTTACTCTGCATTGTCAGAGTACACACAGATCAAGTCTGACCTCATGACTAACAGCTCAGCAGCGCAATAGCTCCAGATCAGCTGAGGTGTCACTTACTGTAAGTTAGATGTTGTGATCATAAATAATTATCGTCTTAAAACAACAAAAAGCCTTACTACAGCTCTTTCTTTCTTTAGAGAGAACTCGTTGGTCTTTTTTTTGTAGACTGGCACCACTACAGCTAAGGCTAGTGCCCAACTAGCCTTAGCTGTAGTGGTGCCAGTCTACTGTTACCGACGCCTTCAGCCAAGCCCCTCAAGAAACAGTGAGATGTGTCTGTTGATGCGTCCTGCTCACCGATGGAGGACCAGGAGGGTCCCTGCCAGATGTCATTCAGCTGCCAGTACAGAGCGCCCATTGTGTGGCCCTTTCCCTCTCGGATCTCACTGCGGCTCCGGAGGTAGAATTCCGTCTGCATCTTCACACACTGCGCCTGCATCACCTGTGCACACACGCAGAGGAAGGGGCTTACAGATAGCAGAGGAAGTAAGACATCGAAACACATCATCCAATAGTCTGCAGATCTGCCAGAGAACTCCAGTAGTTCAGTAGCTGTGGTTAGTTCCGTCTGAGAAATTTAACCATGGAAGCTACAGTGATTACAAAAACTTTTTTTTTTTTTACTTTCAATACAATTTGTATTTTGTGATTATGACACTAATGAAACAGCAAGCAGGGGAGCGCTACTTTTTTAACCCATCATGTTCTTGTTGGTCTCCTCTGAGTGCTCCAGTTTTCCTTTATCACTGTACAAAGACATAAAAGTAGCCTAATTGGCCTCTGGGAAAACTGGCCCTGATGTGAGTGTGTTTGTGTCTGTCTGCTCTGTGATGGACTGGCGTCCCAACCAGGGTGCACCCTGCCTTGCGCAGGGCTCTGGCTCTCCCACAGCCCTGAATTGGAAGAAGTGGTTCTTCCAACTGAATGAATGATCAGTACAAATGTAAGATATGTTTTAAGTTGGGTAAATTCATGCATTCAATCATTAGAACAATAACATACTTTGTACTGTACTCTGTAAGTTCAAGTGATCACGTATTGTTTCAAAATGTTGAGATACATTGATTTATGTAATCTTAGGTGTCAGTACGTGACTTATACTGTAGCACTTTGAGGAACTAACAGCATGATATCTGTCACCCACTGAATTCACCAAACTCTTTGTTTAATCATTTCCGATTCTTTGTTGCAGCTAATGAGTTCTTTTGAGTTATTTTTTCAGCAGTAAAAAGTATAATTAATTGGATATAGATCCCAACACTGACGTATCCAGCCTAAGACTGTCCTCTTTTCTTTCCCTCATGAGATCCTTGACTACATTAGCAGTATGATTTGGGTCACTGTTATGTTGTAGGGTGATGCAACTTGAAATAAGTATGGAAGATTTTTCTTTTACTTAAAATGATACCTATAATAACCATGGTTACCTTGAGGTAATGCATTACCAACTGTGGACTTTACAGAAATAAATAATCCAAAAATTGTAGTAATCCAAAAGTAAAATGCATTGTACTTATCATTCATATTAATCACATGATCACAAATACAAATCACTTGACTGAAAAACAAAAATAATAATTTTGACTTTCCAGTCCTAATACATTTTGATGGCACTATAGATAAAAAAACTGCAGCGTACAAGGCAAGCAATTAATTTGATTTAAGAGATAAGAATAAAGTCATACAGGGTAAACCGCATGTGATGTTTCTGAAGCTCTATGTTGTCAACAAAACAATACTGTTTATACAAGGCTCGATTAATACATCTAGAGAACCTGTAATAAACTTGCACAATGTTGAATAATAATACAATGTAGTCTGTTATACTTTAAAATGAAAGATGAGCACAGAATTTAATAAAATTCTCAAAACCTCATATTTTCCTCATCAGAGTAGGGTATGTCCAATTTGCAAAAACAAAAATAATCTTTTCTACTTTAACTTTGCTGCTGTACTGCAGATAGCTCCTGAACAGCTAAAGAAACATAGAAAGCACTGTCGACCAACAGCTTTCAGCATGTGCCAGCATCCCAGCAAATTCCTTGCAACTGTAAGGCTGACATACAGAGACTGTACTTAGCTCCCAAGCTGCCTATTCAATAGAGGAGATGAATTGACATCATTCAGCTCGGACTCCCCTCTCTCTACCACATGCAGAACCACTGATATTTCTGCTCTGTTCCCCCATTCCCCTCTCAGGAAACCACACTTTTCTGTTCAGGTGCATGAACAGGAACCTTACTAGACCTACTTTCATACAATACTAAAATGTTACTAGTCATATACTGTACATAAGTGGAACAGTCTGGGCAGAATGCTTTGATTGGCAGGATGGTAGCAGTGCCTGTGCTGAGTCTGGATGCTACAACCCATCACCAAAAAGCCAAGAGTCCAGAGCTCTAACCACTACTCCACACTGTCATCATACTTGAATACCTTTAAGGACTCAACTGTTCTACTCAAGGATTTGGGTCCTTACAAGCACCTTTCACTGAACTCTGTTCTTTTTCCTGTCCATGTGCAGTGTACTGCAGTCATATGCCTGGCCATATAGTATGGAGCACAGTGGTTTTGTTTCATCATGTAATGTAAGGCACTAGGCTAAACTTAATACAGTAGTTTGCTAGACTAGTGGTTCCCAGCTATTTTGAGTGACACTCAGTCATATGTGTAATTCTAACAAACTTTCAAATGAATAAACTGCCCTGGGTAAACATTTGTAATTTAGTCCAGCTAAATTGTGAAAATTCCCTGAACAAATATAAATGAAAAACATGGCTGGTACTGTTTCTCTGACTTCAAAGATGGGGTATCAGGGTGGAGCGATGACGATTTTGACTTGGATGAAGTGGTTAGAAAAATGGATGGATGGATATCTTAGAAGTAAAAACTCAGAAATTGGCCATCAATCAGAATAATGCATAAATTACTACCACTATTAGTTCTTCTGAATTAAATGTATATGTCTGTATGGAATAGTCACAAAGTGACTTTATAAAGAGTAAAATACAGAAAAATAAGCCAATACCCTTTTTCCTAGACAAGCTATCTGTAAATGCTAAAAATGTTATCACTACATAAGACCAAATCAAACAACTCCACACTAGAAATAACAGGCAAAATTAGCCAGCAAGGTGATTGGTTCTTGGGCTCCAATGCCTTGACAGTCACCTGCGTGAGAAACAACGTGTCTTTATAGTGCTGCAGGGGATCGGGTGATGCAGGCAGGGAGAAGTGGAGACTGGCCTGCTGTAACATCTCCTTGTTCCCCGAGAGGTGGTGCTGTCGGTGATCGGTGAAGTTACTGGAGTAGCTCCAGTCCTCTGGTGCAGATATCTGGGGAGTTACAAAGAGTCACAGGAAGGAAAAGCTGGCTCACACAGAAACGAGCATGATGAATAACTGAGTAACGCATGGACACTGTATCTGCTCTTAAGAAGTCTTAGGTTAGTCTGGGAGTAACGGCAACTCAAGCTGAAACCCTGGAGGACTGTAGAGCCTTTGGTATTTGATCCAATCAAGACCTCTTTTGGTTATGATTGGATGAAAACATTATTCTCTTCAAGCCTAAAAACAGATTTAGAGATATTGTAGTTTATGATCAGGAAATTGGCTGACATTTTGTGGAATATCTCCTTATTCATGGCATATTATTAATGTGTCTAAACATCTTGCCCGGACAGTATGACAAAGTGCACTGACTTAATCCAGCTTCCGATACACCAATGGCACTAAGGGCACAGGACTTTTGTCTTTATCATAATTGACAATCAACAGGTTAAATCATCTCATCACCTGCATGCAGTCAGCATTCTCGCTAATGAAAATTCAAACACAATTATACCAAAAACATTTAATGAAGATTCATAATTTGCTCACTCTTCAGAAACTTAAATGCATTTTTATAATTCATATACTGTACATTACATTCATTATTAGTTTTTTCTTTAATCATAAAGAACTCTTATTGCTACATCTTAATGCTGTATTCTAATAACGTCTCTAAGAAGAGCAATACAACATTTTTTCCCACTTAAAGACAAAATTATTATGGTGAAAAAAGGACGTGCTTGTAATTGTACTCATTTAGATAATTATAGGTGAGGAGTGTAGGACCTTATCCATTTATTTTTAATATATTAATGTTGTAAAAGCACTATTTAGGACTATAAACTGCACAGTTGACATGTTGAGAGGAGATCTTTACACCAATGAATTTCCTCCACACTAGGAATCAAGTCCTATGAAGGTTACCTTCAGCTGAGCACTTCTTTAGAATTAGTTGAGTGATAACCAATTCCTCTACCGCCAAACATGTTAAATTAACACTGCTGACCGGAGTTTTGAGATTTTAAAAATGTTTACAAAACAAGGAAAGAGATGGCACAAGTAGAAAAAAAGAAAAATAAAGATCATTTGAGTTTAATTACATGTCCCCCGAAGGAAAACAGCAATAGAGTTTCATAGGTCGGACATAACATTATTAAAGAAAGCAGGTTTTACCTTCTGCAGTGTTGAAAACGATGGCCAGGACTGAAAGCCATATTCTGATGCAAACCTGGTCTTGGGGAACAGTTTCCAGTCCCAACAATCTTCCACATAGCTGTAGAAATGGGTGTCTCCGTAATGGGGGTCATATGGGTTCTGTGCTATCCAGCCCTCCTGTACAGATTCATCGCCATTGGTGGGGCTGGAGGCGAGGAAAGGGCGGCTTTTATCTTCCTAGAATTAAAAAAAAAATAAGCAGAGTATTTTTTAGGATAGTCTCCAGCCTTGCTCCTGCAGAGTAAGCAATGTAATCACTAAATGAGTTCTGTGTGTTTTCAGATACTGTAGTCCGTACATTACAGAGACATTCCTGAAGTACAGAAAAAAGTTATTGAAAAATGACTTTTTTTTAAATGGAACTGGAGTCCCAGTTCCTCAGACTGGTAATTAAATCTCAGCAAATGAGGGAAGAACATACAAACTGCATGCAGACACCACTCCAGGCCGTGAATTGAACACAGGGTCCCAGTCTTGCAAGGCAGCAATGCTATCCAGTGGGCTACCATGCCACCCTCAATGTGATCCATTTATATTTATTTTTACTGTGGCTCTTATTTTTGTGTGTTGTCACACAATTCAAACATATTTCAAGGTCCCCCTTAGAAACTAGTAACCTCAAAATCTAATAGTATTTGACACTGTTTTAGGGGTTTGAACATTTTAATGTAACTTGAATTGCATTAATTCTAGGAACTGAAGCATTCTTTTATTGTCATTAACACAAGGTGATATTAACTACTGGTCCTCAGTAGTACTGTATCTGAGTACACAGATCAATTATCTTCTTGACATTTGTACTAATCTTCTCACTAAATAACCTTGTTTTATCCTGTTGTAATTTAATGGATCTCTTCATATTAGGAGTTTTGTGGTACTGGTGTAGTACTTCCGTGTTGCTACACTTACAACTACACTCTGTTGGTTAAACAAAAGTGAAAGCAGTCATCACATGAGTAATTTCAATGAGAAGAAACCCCAAAAGAAATAGGGGAATACTGCAATGTTGCAAGTACCTTGAGGTGTAATTTTAATTTAAAAAAATAGTAGCATGAGAGCCTAATCACCTGATATAGATGTATAGCTATAAAAATATTAAAAATTTAAAAACATGTAGTATTGAATAACATATGCTGCATCTCAATGGCTCTTTAAGAAAATTCTGAATTCAGATGTTTCCATTAAGAACAATCAGTGAGTGTATTACCGCTGTACAGAGAATCCGTTTTTATAAAGGCAAGAACGATCACATCAGTAACACAGTAGTTAAATCTGTTCCGTATTGAAGTCTCTGGAAGATATCACCATTTAAAAAATGTGAAAAGAACTATGCTAAAAAAATCCAGGAAATAAAAACCTAATGTGATGTTAAACATCTATGGTTGCTTTGTTCAGGGCCTAGACAACGGACGACAGTTTAAAAAGTGAAAGAGGAAATAAGACCTTTTCCATTTCATATGATATGGTACTTATCAACTTTTAAAATGTCCAAACAGAATTTTGAAAACAGATATATATATAAGGGGGTTATTCCCTCAGCTTCTCCAGAACTCCAGAATAAGTAGAAACAAAAAAATAAAAATGTAATGCATTTTTAACTGAGCTAGTGTCTATCAACAATGACCTGTTACAGAACAGGGGCAATTGTGTTTTCCGTACAGTTGTGTATAAGAGAGTATATCTACAGCTTCATAAACTTGTGTGAAATCTTTTTCTACCACTAGGTTACACCATTGAGACAGTCCATTAAGTACCTTAAACACTTGATAGCTCGTGCAGTGAATTTTCCTGGTAGATGCTGACACAGCTGATCCTATCTGTGATCACAGTCAATATCATCCTGCAATGGATTCTTGATTTTTATTTGTTTATTTTAAGAGTATACTCACAAAAAATGCAACTGAAAATACCATAATTAGAAACCAGAGCAAAATTCCAAAAATAAAACATGGTCAGGAGTGCTGAATAAGGCTTCTGCAATAATAATGTCAGACAACAAACAAAAAAAATGGCAACATTATATATCCATGTTTCTGGCCACTCATATAAATTAATTATGCCACTAGTAGAAGCCCTAACATGTCCAGTGGAAATTCACTTAAATTCATAAGAAACGAGCATTGTGGCAACTGCCATTCCGCCAAACAAAGGATTCACATTGTTACTCGATATGTAAAGAACAAATAAATATATGACTGAGATTCAAAAAGTGGAACCGCAACTTGAATCTGTTCGTAAGAACCTTATTGGGGATTCTGTGCTTTGGATGTTCCAGTGGTACTCAATTCATAAGCCAAAGGCACCCGTGTAGCACAACAAATATATCTTTTTGAAGTTCAAGTTCACAATTATTTGTCATTCCAGCCATATACAAGTATACAGTGGAATGAAATATCGTTCCTCCTGGTCCATGGTGCAAATACAGGCAGGACAGACAGGACACTGACATAGACATTGTAGACAGGATACACACAGTGCAAAGTGCAGATAGTGCAAATTACAAGGCAAATACATAAAACAATATACACAACACACTGGGGGGATTCAAACCCTGTTTCTGGAATTGGAGTGGGAGCAGGTAGATTCCAGGGTGTTGAGGAGCCTGACAGCCTGCGGGAAGAAGCTGTTACAGAGTCTGATGGAGCTAGCCCATATACTGCGATATCTTTTCCCAGATGGTAGGGATTTTGAGACAGATATTCATTATATTGCAAACTACATGAGTAAAATGTGACCAGGAGAGACCCCAGAAAGCTAAATTTGGTCAACTAAGCTCACAGAGTCTGATCCTGATCCCTCTATTGTAACAATATAACTTCAAGGTGTGACACCGCAGAGATAGAGATAAACGATAAATCAGTCTTTGCCTGAATTGATCTCAGATCTGCAATAAAATACATCACCTAGGTAGGCATTTGTTTTGTTTTTTTACCCATGCTGTAGCACATTATGGCTGTGGCTTTTTGGCAATGCTTGCTACAATACTACCTGGGCTCAATCCTGAGTGTAGACTGCCCTTCACCACATCACTAAAATAAAATTAAGTCTAAAATAAAAACTGTGAGACTGCCGAGTTCAAGGTTAAGAAGAGCTCAGGGTTATGTCTCTACTCCGTATACATTGTGCAATCATGTAACCAATGATACAGACTACATATGCTGACTTTCAGACACTGGAAAAGATTAACTTCTAATGGTGTACAGACAATGTCTGCCTATAAAGTTGCCATGTGAAAGGGAATACAGTCTCCATGTTCTTCAGTTTAGGAATTTAGGAGGAAGCAGATCCAGCAACAATACAAAAAAAAACTTGCATCTATACTATATATTATTGGGAAGGATGCTCGCTTTGCAAAGAGATTGCATTCCTGATGTGCACATTCTAAAAGCACATGTATGTATTGGCACACAGGAAGTGAATGACATCTTATGCAATGATAAACAACTAGATTAAAAACATCAGCACTTTACTGCAAGAGAAACTCACATAATTATACTAACACAAATCAGGTACCAAGAAAAGACAATATCATAAAGACTTATTCTACAGGAGTAAAATTAAGTCAGAATGAGCCAAATGTTAAAGCCGTCTGTTAAATCAATGCAAAGTTACTTACATTTTGAACTATTTCCCTGATGTTGTTCACGTACAGTGTCACATAATCGTTGCGGTATATCTGCCTTTTCGAAAGTGGGACGTTGAACCAGTCTGTAGCGATGGCGGCCTCATTCTCATTGTTTCCACTCCATATAATAATTGAAGGATGGGACTTCAATTTCCTTACCTAAGAAGTAAACAGAAGACAAGCTCTAGATCTTGTAGAATAGGGGTTGGCAATGTGCAGCATGCAAGGAGATTCAAACACAGAGTGAATTTGTTTGACACAATGACTATTCAGAAACCAGTCAGAAAATCATCTGAATTTATAAAGATTCAATTCAAACAACTGAGCAGTGATAACATTTATCATGGAGTTAAACTTTATTAAAACAAAGGCACCTTGACAACCATTTAAGTACTCTTCTAGTATTTCCAAGCACTAAATGAAACCAGTTAATGCACCTGATGATTATACTCGGAAATCAATTCTGAAGTCTCTAAGTGAGTATGTGTCCCACAAAGACTGTGAAGGATACAGTCCTGTCTTGCGCACAGTGGTTTGGGGATAAACTCCATGTTGTTATGACCCTTACCGGTAAATAAGTTGCTTTATTATAATGGATGAGTGGACAAACACTGAAAATTTCAGAACACGGCACAAAAACCTCACATAAACAAAACACCACAAGACATGAACAGTGTGCTGCATTTTACACAGACTGCCACTGCTGTGCATTTAAAATATAATTATTTTTCTCTAAAAAGTTTTAACCATGATATTAACATATACTCAACATTTTTGTGCCTGTCAAATTTAACTTGGAAATGATGAACAGATTGTCCCTCAAGATTTTATTTGAATAAAACCAGCACATCTCAATCACATAGAAAACTTTGATAGTTTTCCACTAAGTAAATCCTCAGCTGCTTAATAAACAGTTACTCCATGAACATTACTAAAGGCCAGTAATCACAAACTACAACTAACATTGCTAACAGGAACTTATATCAATAACAACCCACTAATGAGTTGAGCCCTGTATATTTTTTTTCTGACAGTTCAAAACATTTACATTCCTTTCTGTATTATGACAAAAATAACAAATTTGAAAATAAAAATGTTATTCATAATTGAATAATTGAAAAAAAGACCAATGATCAAAGGTATAGCTGCTAATGAATAAATGCTTGTTTATATTTGTACGATATCCCCCCACTCACCAGCTGGTACACTTACTTGTCCCCTCTACCCCAGCATGACTTGCAATATACACATAAAAATAACATGAGAACAATTACCAAAAAGGTCTATCTTGTCTAACTGTAAGCATATTTTTTTATTCCAAGAACACCATCCAGCAGATTTCCAAAAGGCCCAGGGGAATCCGTTTTCACGGTGCAATTTTACAGTAGCCTGGCTGACACACCCCTTGTCATTCGTGTAATACTGCCTCCTGTTTTCGATTCTGTATTTAGTGGCACTTAGCTTCAATTTTGGTCCTCTGGTCCCTGTTTCAATGATCAGTTTCAGAGACGGACTTTATCAGTATGTCTTGGGATTCTGAAGGCATGTTCTTTCCTCAATTTGCTTCAGATTATATCATTCTGGATAGGGATTAGCAGTTGTTGTAACTGTTTCTTTTTGGGCTTGTCCCGAAAAATACCTTTTTACGTGCTTTTTTTTATGTGCTAACATCAGGCATTGAACTGATGAATACTCCCTATATGGCCAACCACTTTGTAAACCTCTTTTCTCACTTCATCATAATTTTGTCTGATGCAAGAGGAATCTAAACTCCTTTTAATTAGATGTTTCTTCCAGGTGAATGCCACCATTTTGACATTAATAATTTATTCATATAACCTATATGTAACACTGCTATTGCATTAGACTTCACCGTAATGCAAAGGTGTTGAAATCCCTATGTCCTGCTTACTGTACAATATTTGTGGGGTTCCCACTATGTCCTCAAAATGTTTTTTGAGGACCACTCAATTTCCCTGATACCATCTGAAAATAATAATAAAATGTTTTTATAATATGGCCACAATCTTGAGCATTAAGATTAACTGGAAGACACAATGGGTTTAAACTTTGAAGTGCTACTGTATCTGAAAATCTGCACATCATGTCTTGTGCTCTTTTACTTTTATCCAAACTGAAACTGCAGTATCTTCAAAGGTTAACGGGTTGATTAGAAATGATAATACCTTGCTAAGCCTCATTAACAACAATATTAGAAACTCAAGAAGGGTTACAAACTAGTGGAGCTCATTTAGCCAATCTAGCCCAGTTGGGAGCTGGTAGTTAATTATCCATTTCTTGAAAGAAGCTGGGGTACCAGCTTAAACTTTGAGGAAAGAAGTGAAGTATTCTCACAGTTCCTTCAGAAAAAAGAAAAGGTCAAAAACATTTTATGGAACGGTTGCTTAAAAAAACGTGTTTTGAAAATGAGATGAAAATGAAGTCTGGTATTAGTAATCTAGCAATGATTGGACTGGAGTTAAAACTCTGTATATCTAAAGCAGCTGTCACTTAAGAAGTCCATGACTCATGTTACACTGTTACATAACTCTCGAGTCCCCCACAGTGTTAGAAGGAAAAGGCCCTGCCGATGAAAACAAGGTGCCACGTGCTTCTGTTGGCAATGAGCAATCGCACACTGAAGGATGAGCTCCAAAAATGGATTCTAACTGTAGTATCAAGAAGACAAAAAATCTACTTCTACTTCAAACAAGAGAGGCTTCAGCTTCCCTACAGCGCCGAGGAAAATAAAGCACTGTGAGCCAAATATAGCTTGCAGAACATGACAGTGATGATTAGAAAAAACAGATAATAGGAAGGTCATGACTGAAACATTGGAGAACGAAAAAAGTAAATCGACTCATACTGCAATAACAAATGAACAAGGTAGAACAAAGTATTCATTCACAGCAAGAACCATTTTATTATGACATGGCTGTCCGGCTGCCCTTTTTGTTGAATGTCAGACTGTTCGGTTAATTGCTTTGTAGACACAGACAGCTGTAGAACTTCAATCTCTTAGTTTTAGAAGACAATAATAAGCCAGTATTATATATTTATAAAGGGAAATCCCTTTCATAAAAAAATATTGTAGATAATCCATGTTTGTTTTTATTGTGTAATATATTATTTCCTGTTCAGTGCTATAGAACTTTTTCACCACAGCATTTTGATATTGATATATTTGCTTAGTTACTTATTTGCTTTACAAAAGTACTGAAGCAGCACTGACACTGGTAGTCCTGGGTTACCTTACTACATTATCTACTCCTATTCACTTTGAGAAGACCTTTCTATTTCTGTTTTCCTGGAATAGTCAAGATTAATAACTACAAGAAACAAAACCAGAAATTTGCAAAGAACTGACAGGGAGATCATTCATCAAGAAGGCATCTTGCCCTTGATTTAAAGTCATCTTTTGAACCTGTTCATTGTTTGATGTACGATCCAAATAAATTATAAAACACACATGGAAAGAACAGGTGTGTTTTGAATACAATTAGATCTTAGGTCACTGTTCTCCAACATGGTGGCATACAGAGCTACCAGACTCAGCTTATGTTGTGCATCCTTGATTAACTCTAAACTATCTAGCTGAGTGCTGCCAATCATTGATAAAAACACATATGAAAACATAATCCTGTAAAGCGCTTTGAGAAGCCACCTTTAAAGGCCCTATATAAAATAAAGTTTATTATTATATATTATAATGCAGCATCAATAAAACATTGCAAAAAGTTTTCATTCTCTCTGGGTTTTTGCAGTGATAGAACTAATTTGTTAATTCCTAACTAAGCAAACAGTTTAATATGGATTCCGGTCTGTTGCACAGAGTAATATTTACTTTAATGTTTTTTGTCAGTTATTAAAATATGGAGGAAATTTTACTCTTGGTGTAACACAGTTTAGTGATCCTTAGTCAATGCTGTAATATTATTGTTACGTAGCAGGTATTTTTTAGCTGAATTCCTAAAGGAAAGTAAGTCACTCTGCTCTCCTCCCCACTGATAGCTGGTGTGTAGTGAGTGTTCTGGCGCACTATGGCTGCCATCGCATCATCCAGGTGGATGCTGCACATTGGTGGTGGTGGAGGGGAGTCCCCATTACCTGTAAAGCGCTTTGAGTGGAGTGTCCAGAAAAGCGCTATATAAGTGTAAGCAATTATTATCATTATTAAGTGAGGGGATAACATTCTGTATAATATCTACAAACATTTATATACATGCATTTACTTTATTTTTAATTTCCAGATTCCAAATTATTTTAAAAGCTGACCTTAGTGGTATAATTGCAAAGAAATACATATAGTAAGCCCCACAGGTAGGCAACACAATTTTCATAATGTGAATTCAAAAAAGATATTAATGGAAAAACAAGTCAGGCCAAATACCTTTTAAGACCCATTGTTCTTTATGGAGTTAATGGCTTTGTTACAGGAAAAAAGTTGAACTGTTCAAGAGAACAAATTGATCAGAACCTAACACAGGATGAAAGCCTGACCTACTCAAAAAATTATTTAAAAATAAACTTCACAGGGGAAGGTAAAATAATTAAAGTATTTGGGAAAGACAAAAGAACAAGTGAAGTACTGTATAAGCAAGGTCTATGATAAGAAATCTATGGCACTCTTGAGCGTCCTTCTTTTTTTCCCCATCAAAACAAATCCAGCAGGTGAATATTGCAACCAAGTTCAATGTCTCAGCTCAGATGTCTCTGGTTGGCCTTTCCAGTTCAAGCTCAGAAAAGATTACAATTGAGCAGCGGCACAATAAAAGCTTACTCTGCCTTTCCTTCCCGGATTGCTGAAAGTGTTGTTTGCATCTTATCTTTCCCTAAGGACTTCCATCCCTGAAACAAACACCCCCACACAGAGAAACTCTTTATTATTTACTCCCCTTATTGTTTTCTGTCAACCCTGGGTACCACTTACTTGATGAATAACTTCTTCTCTCACCGTGGTAATAAAGCTTGATTCAGTGGGGTATAGTGCGCAAGCAAACATGAAGTCTTGCCAGATCTGAAACACAAAAACAGTGCTGACATTTACATGTTTAAATAGCAGGTCTTCAAACCCACTGCTCTAAAGCTCATGTTACAGATGCAGCCATTCAAAGTGCGCGGTACAAACCCATACCGGGCAAATCATTATGTCATACCGTGTCATACCACACACTGCTAAAAAAAATGGAAAAATCCAGGTACACAACACAGGTAGTAAAAAAAATATAAATATAAAATGTAATATAAAACAGCTGACCCTGGGCAGGGTATAGCTGATGATAGAACAGGTGAACACCTCTAAACTTCAGATGAAAGAACTTACGGCCATGTAGCTCAATGTGCAGAGTTTGCCTAGATGAAAAACAGGAAGAAAAGTGCAGAAATGTCAAGAAAGGACTTGCATTCATTACCATGATTCCTAGCTCGTCACAAATGTCGTAAAACTCTTCTTGCTCGTAGATGCCTCCTCCCCAGACGCGCAGTGTGTTCATATTGGCATCAGCAGCAGATTGCAGGAGGCGTCTGAGGCTGATATTTTAGGGGTTCGAAAGAGGGACTCAGAAATTGAAGCCAATAAACAATATCAATAGAGCATAAAAACTGTATATACTAAACTGTATATAGTAGATCTTCGGTAGTGTATTGCTACCGAATAATGTCTATTGATTATTTACAAGCCTTTCAGTCTACTGGTCTTACATGGAAACTATTTTGGGACCAAGTAATAGGGTTTACAGAATAGTGTTTACTCGTTTTATCATTTCAGTTTGTTTTTTTTCATTTTACGGTGAATTTGATCATTTTCTTTATTATATTTGATGCCGAATTTGTCCATCATGTGCATTGAACTTTAGCTCACCTATGCAGAATACAACCTGAAGAGTCAACTCAGTTGAGAATGTAATTCTTTAACACTTTAACTCTCCTCTCTGAAGCACTGATAACACAGCTCCCAGGTTACCGACAGGTGTTAAAACACAGAACATCCACTTTTATAGGACTGCTCCAGTTTGGTACCCGGGCAGTAAAAAACGATGACATTCTGCACAACTTCATTACTAAAGACTAGGGATTAGATGACATTAAATACTGCTTTACTACAAACAGGATTAACAGTCTTAGACCTGTGACACCTGCATCTTTACCTCTGAAGGGCAATGAAGGACAAGTGGCTTTAAATCAACACAAAGTCAAACACAGAAGTGATAAAACAGCAAACAATAGAAGCATAAAAACATTAGAAACACGTGGTCTAGGCCCACATGCATACAGAGATAACCTTGACCTAGACTGAAAGAAAACATGGATTCTGTCCTCTCTTAAAAAGAACGAGTGTGGTGACAACCAGATCAAATTGAAACTGAATCGAGTGGAACAGCTCACACGTCGGGAGTGACCCTGTCCAGAAAAGCATCAGCGGGAATCCAGTTGGAGCCCTTGAGGAACACAGGGCGCCCATTGATCTTGAAATAAAAGCTCAGGCCAGGGGATCCGGCAACTGGCTCCTGCACCAGCTCCACAGTGCGAAAAGACACCTGTTGGAAGAAATAGCTTGGGCTGGTAACAACACATCACATTGCACAGATAAAGCAATGTACTATAGTAACTCTGTACAGTGTGTACATGACCACACATTTCATAGGCATTTCTATATGCAATGAAGCGTAATGCAGTTCTGAAACATCTTCGTACTTTGGATCATGCCTTCAGTATGTTCTCTCCACTGCAAACATCATCACATATTTGGTTCACAAGAGCATTGCTGTCATCTCTAAAAGTTACTGGAGGGAAGAATGAAAGAGCAGAAAGGAGGTTGTTAACTGAAGCAGCATATTTGTTCTTGGCACTAATGCACTCTAATGCACTGTTTGAATCCTTTTAAAATTAACACTGACAGATTTTTAACAAGGTGCATAAAAGGCAAATATTTCAGGGGCTTCAAATCCAGCACCCAAAGAGTCACTGTGTTTGGTACCTCTCCTTTAATGTCATTGAACCATTTATCAGCTAAAAAGGATGCTAACAGTTACCAAATGTCTCTAAAGTTTTGTTACACCTTTAGGCAACTGAGAAGTGTCTCTTAGATTTTAGAGGAAGTTTGTGACACTTGGAAGAGTAAACACTTCTAACTTCAAAGCAGAGAGGATGTTTGCTGAGGTCTGGAGGGGGGGGGGGGGTCCTTGAGCAGAAACAATTGGAAAGTTTACCTTAGTATACCTAGGAAGGTTTGTGGGTTAATGATTGTCAAGGAGCAGTACAGACACACACAATATAAGATCACATTAAGAGCACAGACAAAAGAAAAGGAAGAAACAAGAAGCAGGATTGAAGTTTGCACCAGGCAAGAGCCCCTACTTCATGATCATCCAAATCAAATCTGACTGGAGAAAAGTACTCTGTGTTTTTAGGGAACTTGGGTTTCCTTGGTAAAAGATACCTCAGTTAGAAATGTCTTTCCTGCTTAGGGTGCATTTTTTATGGATAGGGATATAGGCTCTCATTTATTTTGTGGCATCAGG
Organism: Lepisosteus platostomus; assembly: GCF_059453375.1. Taxonomy (NCBI): domain Eukaryota; kingdom Metazoa; phylum Chordata; class Actinopteri; order Semionotiformes; family Lepisosteidae; genus Lepisosteus; species Lepisosteus platostomus. Next base: position 18,840,455 of record NC_142611.1, read on the forward strand.
GGTGCAGAGAGAGATTTAACTGCAGGTTGCATTGTATTTAGTTAGAAGGCAGCTCATCTCTTATGTGGCCTCCATGGGCATATTAAGAGTTTAATGTTTACTTGCAGTCTGGGGTTTTCTGGATGACCAGAATGTTATGCCTCTAAAACCCCTTGTTTGTAAATACTTTTCATAAAGTAACTTGTGTGTTGTATGTTGTGTGTAGTGTAGTTTGTGTTTTATCATTGTAATAAATATTTGTTTAACCAAATGTGCCTGGGTTGTTACTCCTCTCAACAAAGCTGTGCCAGAGAACAAAGAATTCACATGCTTCTAATTACACCAGCTGCTCGGGTATATTGCTAGGAAGCACTTACAAGTTGGGGGTTATGAATAATTATATCACTTATTGACTAAACCACTTGGTCAAATCCTGATTTTCACCATTTTCGTAACCCCCCATTTGTAACAGTTTATTAAATAAAACATGCACTCAATTCAATGCAGAGCTAACTTTGTTTGCTTTTCAGCTCTAAAAAGAGCAAAAGTCTTTTTTTAAGTAAGAGAATTTGTGGGCATAGTGAATGCCAGAAAATGGACACTCCTGATTTAGAGCAATGGGAATGTCAATTAATCCAGAAAAGTTCACCTCAATAAGTGGCCTGAATTAAAGTTTGAATTTTAAGAAAATGTATCATGGTATAGAATTAGGCCATAAATGTACTGTGGACAGCTAATCAGCACTGTGAGGAGATGCGACTGCATGATAGGAAAACTGTCAAGTGAAGATAGGTGTGTGTTGCTTTTTTGCAGGCACTCCAAACAGAGAGATTTAAAATTGATGTAAAACCACTTAACTCGCAACTGAAATGATGTCATCTTTGTTTTAATAGTAAGATTTGCCTCAGGCCCTTCTGGACAGTTTTTAAGAGACATGCTTACTGTGAATTAGAGCTGACACTACAAAACAAGAAGTTGTAATTTCAAGGGTAATCATGGGAGATTAACAGACAGCCTAGAGCTGCATTTCACCCATCAAAACTACTGAGGCATCGGGGCATTTCATTGGTTCTCTATGAGCACTTTTTTGTTTTAATCTCTTTCCCCCTTAACTAGGCCTCCACAAAATTCCTGATTCACTGCTGACACATTCTGACTCACAGTGGAGCTCAGAAAAGCTTTAGTTTTTGGAGCTTTCATTAAGTAACACCACCCAGAACCTGAACTGTAAGAATTATAAAAAGATAAAGTATTGGTTGGCAGAATTTCAGACCAAACAGAACAGTCAAGACAATGACATTCCCAAACAATGTCAGAGCGAGGAACCAATGAAACCTGAAGGAAGTCTGTCGGTTATGTATAAGATAAGATGAGATCATTTTATTAACCATTTACAATTTCCTGCATTAGGAATTTGTCTTTTTCGCATACACCAGCTTGATCTCAATGAGACACACAGACACACAGACAGGGAGAGAAGCTTGGGGTCAGAGCATAGGGTCAGCCATTTATATGATGCCCCTGGAGCTGGGGCCTTACGGAGTAGGATTCCTCTGCCAGCTGCAGGATTTGAACTGGCAACCTTCCAGCCACAGGCGCAGATCCTTAGCCACAGTGCCACCCCTCTGCCCCAATAACACAGCTAGCGGTGTGCTGTGAAACATTTGTTCATATTATGCTTATACACGTTTTGATCCATGCTTCTATTTTAACCAATGCTATTGGCTTGGCTAATTCAGTACATGATAGTTCATCTTAAGATAAAGTTTAGATGGCAAGCTGACTACTAAAATACAGAAATATTATCAACTTCAGTGTTCATGGCTGTGGATCAATAGTGCATCATTGCAATCACATGCAATTTGAATTACGGAAAAATCCCAAACTGTTGTCTTGCAATGAAGTTCCTAATAGGGTTCTTTCCATTTTAAGCTATACAGTATGTGCTCGTTTAAAACAAGCCAAAGGAAAACATTCAGAACATAGATATTGGCATCTCCCCATCATACAGAACCTTAAGTGCTATTTATAGATTCCCTCTTTCATTATTGGGCACTGAGTACAGTAATACAGACTTAACACAGTATCAGCAATGTGACCGTACAGACTATAAATAATTTATTCAACTATGCCTGTGATTCTGTAAAACAAGTTCATAATGACTGGCAAATTCATCTTGATTTAGATGTGGGATCTGTGGACTATGATGTATCAACAAACAAAATAAGACCTACTACAATAAAAAAAGAACTGGCTGTTTCTTTATACTTGGATAATCTTTAACATTTTACTTGGAAAGGTAGTAACAAGAGGAATTTTTAAGAATTTTTGGATTTGCAAGTATGAAAGTATTTCATTGAGTAGTGAAACCCTGTACAGCCACTGTTTTTTGTTACAGGATGACTGTCTCCATTTCTGTCACGTGTAACAGTGCTTAATATACACATGCAGAGAACTGTAAATATTAACTATGCCATTTCTTTATTTATAAGCACTGCACATGAAAAATTCAGGGCATGAACCAGTATTTTTCTTCAACACTTCTAGCCCGCAGCAGGAGAAAACTGGCACTTTTCATCTAGCTTATCTAAAGGCACAGAAGCAATTCTTCTGTGATTACATTAGTGTCATCCTGTGACAGGCCCCTATTACAAACATACTCTACCACATGATCTTCAGCTACCGCTTTTTTTAACTCTAAAGTGCATCACAATATCAGAGATTCAGATCACACAATTTTGGCCCGTTGCAACACCCCATGGTTATTAATTGACAACAACAATATATTAGCAATTGTGATAATTTCTTGTACTTTTTGTACTTTAGTCTATCCAACTCTTATCAAGCTGTTTGAATAATTCTGCCCTGATATTTTTCCATTATATTAATACTAAAATAAAGTATGTATCTATATATGTATAAATGCATGCTTCTGTCTCTTAAACTGAAGAAAGGACATGGTTTCTATGCCTATTTCCCATTTTGAATTATAGCTTCAGGTGAATATACATTCTCATCTTTTTAGAAGTGTCTTGCCTGGGATTACATCATCCTGTACTGGCATGTCAAAACACAAGTCTTGATACATTAAGTTCATTACGTCTTTTTTTTTTGCTTTTTAGTAAAAGCTTCAATAGTACTGGGTCTGGTTCCAGCACTACCATGAGGTTGAATGCACATGTAGTTAAGAGATATGACTGTAAACCAAACAAGGAAACATGATCTGTTGAAAACATGATGCATCACACATTCCTTTACTGAGTAACTGCTCAGTCTCCCGTCTAAATAATGAATAATAAAAGGTTAACCTCTGCCTATGTAATTGAAAGATCTGTAAATTAGGACAGTTTTGTTTTATTTTTTGTAAACAGAAAAATGAAGTAAAACATCAATTATGAACCACCAAAGAACAGTAGATCTCCGCTATGCTACTAAAACCACAAACATACAGTATGAACCACTCTTTGTAGAATATATTACGTTCAACAAGTTATTTTCAGATGTTTCCATCTATATCAAGGAATGCATGAAAACAATGTAAGGATTATGGCTCTGGGGCACTATAGATATGTTCATTCTGTAAAGGAAGCTATTATAGGAAAAGGCTCAACTTTATTTTACTCAATTTAAAAAAAAAATGTGGTCAGATTTTATATGTAGTGTCTTTACATTTCTGCTTCCTCCACAATTTTGTAATGGTAAATACAGTAACATAAGCAGATGGTAATTTGAATGAGAGATTTTAAAATGAGAGGATATGAAAATCTGTTTAGTACTGTGGTTTTGAATGCAGAAATTTACATCTGCGTAGGCCTATGAAGTAACATTCTTGTTTTGCCCACTTGTTTGCTATCAAGGTATTCTATAAATAATCACAACATACTTCCAATCTGACTACTAGTTAATGATAAAGAACTGATATTTCCCTGGCATGCTGCAGTTTCAGTTATTTCGGTATTTAAAAGCAACCCAGAATAACTCAGGTTTCTGTTTTGATCATCTCCTGGACTGTCAAGAGGGATGTGCCCAGCTTGTCAACAAATATACATTTTTATCACTAAAAGCCTTTAATGTTTTGTAAGTTTCTAGTACAGAGGTGCTATTAGAAGCAGTCTACCATACATCCTGGACGAACGCATTCTCGGAGGGATTGTATTAATTTTTAGATGGAAAAAATAGCTCTGCAGAAAATTAATTTCGAAATTGCAAACATGCTTAAAAAATCTTTCCAGAATCTAACCTGTTAGCTTCTTCCCACTTAGATCCCAAATTTTACCTCTTTCTATTTGAAATATTTTTTGCAAATACAGTACAATCACATCCTTTCATTACATTTCTGCTTACAGTTTCCAATGCCCTTCATAGCTCTTGCACCTTTGTGCTTGCAGGACCTGTCAGCACAGTGTATCTTTGCCATAATTTCAGATCAGAGAATGCTGAACTCCTGGTGGTTTTCTCAAGTAGGCTATAGTGCAGAAGAGCAAGAAGTTTTAGTTTTTAGGTATGTTGCCTCTGGGTCTCCATCCCAAACTATATTAGGAATGCTGGCATACTTGGATCGGTTTCAGTATCATCTATATTTACCTTATTTTTGAGCTGGGTTCATTGACGAGTTTATGGTCCTTGTGCCCTTGTTTTGTGTACGGTCATTGTTTTTACTGTGAAACACCACAGGGTGTCTTGCATAAAGAGTGCTTTGTAAGTACAGCACTTGTCCTTAGTGACCTCATTGCTTTATTCTTGTTATAGTTTATCTCATCTATAAAATCCTACTTTATAGAAGTGAACATACTAACCATGGTTTGAGCTTCAAGGGTGTGTCCTCCGGCTGTTTTCACCATAACACCAAGCTTGTACCTGGACTGGTTCCCCTGTCCATTAGGCCACCAGGGCTCCACAGGCACACTCTTAAAAACAAGCAAGAAAACAGAGAGCTATTAGGCATAAGACAGAGACATCCATTTGACAAAGATATTACCCCAGTTTCTTGCTGGCATGGGAGAGAAAGAAGAAAGGTCAGCCAACTCAAATCACAATATCCACCACCACAGCACATACACAGAAGGTGGGAATTACCTTTGTTTTAATTATCAAGTGAATGAAAATACTTTGAATATAAGAACCTAAGAAACTACGGGCATTTTTTAGAAATAATACTTTATTAAAAAAGACCTTGTGTTGTGAAGGAATGCAGTACACTGACTGTAATGATATTTTAGCACAAGCAGGGAATTGTGGCAACAGATTAGTTGAAAGACTCTCACATCCATTCGTCTTCTAACTGCTGCACCCAATTCAGGGTTGTGGGGGAGCCAGAGTCTATCCCAGCAAGCAATGGGTGCACCCTGGACGGGACACCAGTCCCATCAAACTATCTCACTCCACGGCCAATTTTCCCAGAAGCCAATTAACCTTCCAGGTTAAATTGTTTTTTGAACAGTGGGGTGGCAAACAGGGGAAACCCATGTGAACACAGGAAAAATATACAAACTCCACACAGACAGCTCTCCAAGTCCAGCATTAAACCCAGGGCTTCAGCGCTGAGAGGCAGTAATGCTAACCACTGTGCTCGCCATACTCTCGGATGTTTACATTTAAAAATGTAAAAAATGTCTCATTTTTCAATGAATGATCACTGACTCAGAACTATGACCCTGAAGAAGTGGAACACATAAAAACCCCAGCTTGCCTTTCAATGCGTTTACCCACCCTTCTGATCAAAGAAGTATAATAACTAAGAAATAAGAAAAAGGTATCAGCAGTACAATATACTATTAGAATATACTAGTTTCTGTTCATCAGTTAAAATAATTTCTGTTAATGTGAAGATTTTGAACAAGGGAAGACAAGTTACGAGGGATAATCTAATTATTAGGAATTATTTACTTAAATCTGAGAACTACTTTGATTCCATGGATACACAGCACATTACTTAATATAAATGTATACCACCCCACATTAAACCTATGTACAGTAAATGCAATAGTTACAAAAAAAGAAGGGCCTTCACAGGTTTCCATTACAACTGAGCTCTCAGAATTTAACTGAAGCCTTAATGGATTTTTCGGCAGCTACAGCTGTTTAAAAGCAAAGCTTAATTAAAAAGGCCCAATTAGGTAAGTTATTCACTCATTTAACTGACTAACTGAGAGCTGTGGTGCTTCCAAAATTAGAACACATGATTGCTCTAGGACCAGAAAAGCAAATAATTCATTTATTCTAAATGTATGTTTTAATGTTTTAATAAATAGTGGTGGTCAGGGATATTTTTCAGAAAAAAGAAGGGGTCTAAACACATCATGATTATTGGGAGCGAGAACATTCTCCAGCCACTACTGTGAATTTTCACCTTGTTGATGGGAAGAAGAAATGTGCTTCTGCTTATTCCAGGTTGAAGAGTGGCTTCAAAAGTCTGTTGCGTCTCTAATTGAGGAATGAGGAGAGTCACATGACCAACAGCCATTTCAGCCACATCAAAGAAAAGCTCCACTTCAACACTCCACTGTTTGATACTGGGGTCTGCAAATGAACCAGGAAATAAAGCATAACACTTACTTTCCCATAGTGAGTAAATCAAATGTAATTGGAAAAAAATAAATACTACAGAAGGATCCAAACCAAATGGAATTAATTAAAAAGCTTCATTCTTTTGATGTAATCTGCACTTGTAAAAGTAATCAGACCCATGCAAAGTTTTCACTTGTCAAAAACTGTAGTTTTGGCAGCTTGAAGTAGTAAGTAATGTCTGATATATGCACAAACTACTTCACACGTTCACAGCAAAAACAAAAATAAGTATATAGTCAATCAACGTGAATGGAAAACAGAAAAGTCACAATGGCATAAGTATTCAAACAGAATTATGCTAATGAGCCACACAATTATTTGAAGAGGTTCTATCTGTTCACAATAATAGTGGTTCATACAATTTCAGAATAAATACACCTGTGCCCTGGAATGTCCCTCTGTCAGGTAGTGAATTTTTATTTTACTCAGTTGCCGTATCACCCTGCAACTCACCATTGGGAACTCACTGAAGCTAAGCAGGTGTGAGCCCGGGCCAGTACTTGGATGGAGACCTCCAGGGAAAAACTAAGGTTGCTGCTGGAAGAGGTGTTAGGGGTGCCAGCAGGGGGTGTTCCCCCTGTGGTCTGTGTGGGTCCTATGCCCCAGTATAGTGATGAGGATACTATACTGTAAAAAGGCACTGTCTTTCAGGTGAGACGTAAAACTGAGGTCCTGACTCTCTGTGATCATTAAAAATCCCTGGGCATTTCTCGAAATGAGTTGGGGTGTAACCCTAGTGTCCTGGCCAAATTTCCCATTGGCCTTTACCAGTCATGGCCTCCTAATAATCCCCATCAATTGGCTTCATCACTCTGTTCTCCTCCCCACTAATAGCTGAGGTGTGGTGAGCGTACTGGAGAACTATGGCTGCTGTCGCATCATCAACGTGGATGCTCCACGTCTGTGGTAGTAGAAGGGAGTCCCTATTACCTGTAAAGGGCTTTGAGTGGAGTGTCCAGGAGAGCGCTATATAAGTGTAAGGAATTATTATTGTCCGAGATTCAGCCATCCAGGCTGTCCCTCCAACTTGACCAACCAGGAGAGGAAGAAACTGGTTAGGACGACCAATGTGAGACCATTGAAACTTGACTTGCAATGGTGACTTTGAAAGATTTTACGAAGCTCAGGGCATCTTTGAGATGGGCAAAAATGCCCAAGGGTCAACAATATCCCAGTCGCTTATATTTTTCAAAAAGTATTGTAGTCAAAACTGGGTGTTTTTGGACTAAATGTAAAGTATTACATCTGACACAACTTCAGGATAGTACATCATTTAGTGAACACCATCATTAGTTTCAAGCATGGAGGTGGCAGTATTATGATATTATCCTACTTCTCATCAGCAGGGACTGTGAAGCTTGTTGAGACTAATGAGAAAACAGGTGGAGTATCTTAGAGGTAAACCTTCCTCAGACAAAACTGGGGTGAAAACTTTCAGCAGTCCAGTCAAAGTCCTGACATTGATCTTACAGAGAATCTGTGGAAAGCCTTGAAAAACTGGTGTCCATACGTGATCCCCAAACAACCAGAGAGAGTTTGAATAAATCTGCCAAGACAAATGGGCAAAGGTTGCACTAAGACTCCCTTGTGGCTGGAACTCCTGCCGAAGGTGCTTCCATCATATATAAAGAAAGTGAATACTTATGCAGTCAACACACTTTATTTTTCTTCTTTAGTTTTTACGACCTTTTACAGTAACTTTAGAAGACCTTCACTTTGACCATTCAGGTTTAGAATAAAATATGAACTTTAAACAAATGTTATGCATCATTTTGTAGTTGGACAAAATGGGAGACCACAGGAAAAGTCTGAATACTTTGGCAAAGCTCTGTACACATTGATCACTAAATAAGAGTGCTTCTTTCTGTAAATAGAGGTAAATATGAGCACAAGGCATTGTTACTCTGGGCAGAGAGAAGCTGTTATGAAACGGAACCATGATACTGTATTTTTAAAAGGCAAAATATTTTTTGTTTCCCTTTTCAGATTGCATTTTCTAATTAAAAACATTTTTTGGCTGCTGTTGGTTTTTTTTTCTGAACAGCACATCTATTGTGCGTGCTAAATTCTCCTGTTGAAAATGAAAACCAACAAACTGTATTGCGCAACTCTGCTTACTAATAACACATTCCAGACCCTATCTTCATTGGTATGTGCCACTTGATATGCTTCAACATACCATAGACTGGAGTGGTAGTGAGATACGTCAACTGGAACACATCATAGGCTTCAACTTTCATGGCTCTCCAGATTCCTTGTGTTGGGAAAGAAGGGCCCCAGTCCCAGCTGAAGGAGCACTGCGCCTATAAAAAATATCAAGTTTGCTTAAAGGTGTACTGTATAAATAGATTCACTGGGCTCTAGGGGGGGGGAGGGGAGTTTTCTTTTGCTCAAACAAATTTCTTGAAGCCAAACCCACGAACATTTCTCTGCAACGTCTATGGGAAAAGGACATATTTACTTTGAGTATTATAGCCAAGACACTTTGTCAGAAATTCTTCACAAGCAATAATCAATCGCCCCCATTTTGTGTGGCTGGCAATGTCATTTTCTTTTATCATTAAGATTAACCCAAAATGACATAATGCACACAGTTCAAACCAACAATGTTTGCTTTGCTACTGCTAGCTATAGCTATATACAGTACTCTCTTATAGCTGAAAAAATACAGTACATAATAATGCTATTTAAACAAAAAATAGAAGTGAATATACATTATGCCTCCATATCATTTGCAAAGTTTCAATACAAGTATCAAGAAAGAAGGTGTGGTCCCTGGTACTGCAACTTATTTTTTTTTTGATAACACAGGGTGTAGTTTTGCTTGAATAATTGTTTTTTTTTTTTAAAAAAAAAGCTCTTTCAGAAGACCATGTTAATGACACACTGCCCTGTCATTCCCCTAGAAACAAAGCGTTAAATAGGAAGAACAAAATGAAGGAAATGTAATAATTTAAATAACTATAACTTGCCTTCTGCAACATGAACTGCCTGGCCATGAAACAAAGTCTCTTATATTTCGTCATCTTTCAAGAAAAGTTTTGTTTTAAACAGACAGCAATTGGAAGAATCAACTGGACATTTTTAGTACCAATACTGGGACTCGAAGAACTAAAAATAGGCCTACAGTTGTCACTCTCTCAACATTCTTAGCAACATGCATTTTTTTTTTTAATGAAAGTTATAATGTCCTTGGACTACTTATCCACAATTACAGTTCTGTTGGCTTATTCATTCACATTTTTAATGCTTTACATCTTTCTTACATCACTGAATACCGAAAGCAGCCAATACATTGTACATTGTGTTCCAGGGCATTGAGGTATAGTAAAAATGGTAAAAGTTACAGTAAATCAAAATAATCTGTGCACAGGTCATGCAAAAGGGATAACTAGATAGCCTATCAGATACATACTGGGAAGCCATGTAGAGCCTCAAACAGCAGAAGGATTTTAACCTTCTGCTTAAAACCTCACAGGAAGCCAGTGCAAGGCCTCCAGGACAGGAGTGATGTGTTTGCTTGCTTATGAGCTCACTAGGATCGTGCCTGCCAAACTGTAAACATATTGTAACATAAATGCAAAGTTTAAACACGACCTAACACATCCTAAAAAGTACAGGCTAAAAAAAAAAGAGCCCTGTGGAACACCAGGTATAACCAACCCAGCCTCCAAACTAACACTACCGTGAGAAATAAAATTTCAGCACCTAGCAAGGCAATTTTTAAACCATTTAAGGGCAGCGCCAAAGAGTCCATCTGTCCAGCAGGTTAAAAAGTCAATGTAAAATGTCCAGATTCACAGTATTGAAAGCAGCACTGAAATTAAGAAAATGAAGACACCTGAATCAGTTGCAATGAGAAGACCTTTAGCAACTTTAACAAAAACAGTTTCATCCATCCATCCATCCACTTTCCTAATCGCTTTATCCAATTCAAGGTCAAGGGGGACCTGGAGCCTATCTTGGCAAACATTGAGAAATGTAAACTGGACAGGACAGTAAAGCACACATGGACACAAATACACTCTCACACCAGAGCCAATTCTTCCAGAACTCAATTAACCTACCGGAAACCAACGCAAACAAGGGGAGAACATTCAGTGCTACGTAATTATCTAAAGCTAGACTGAAAGGGATCAAAACTTTTATCTGCAATGCAACAGCACACTTCACAAGTAGACCAGTTAGATATGGGATAATTATCCAAAACCATAATACATGTTTTAGGCACTAGCATGACTGCAGGATTTTTCAAAGTTGTTTGCACCAGACCAACTTTTGGAGAAAAGTTCTCAGTTTTGGAGAATTTCTCAGGGAGAAATTCATCATGTTAAGTACCAAGGGTGCAAAGGGCAGAAGCATAAGCACTGTTAAACCAAAGTAAGTGTGCTTTACAAAAAGATACGGAAAAATGCTCTACATAGGTTAAGTGGAATTAGTATTTCAACCCATTTTGTTCCTGTTTCTTTACCGAGCAGAAACCACACACACTGATCATACCTTTCTGATGAAGTTGGCATGGCACTCCCCTTTCTGCACTGCGGGGGGGCAGTCGGGCGGGACTTTGTAAGAGGTATGAGCTGCGCTCTGCTGTGCGGCATACGCAACAGCTGACAGGAAGCTGACCTCAATGACATTGTTCTCCTTCAGCAGCCCAGTGACGTCAAAGGTCTAGAAAACATAAGAACATGAAAACAGTTACAAACATGAGAGGGCCAGTGAGCCCACCAAGACTGCTTGATCACCAACGGAATATTGTATACACAAACAGAAAACATCTCATTTTATAGAGGCTGCACCTGCCCGACACTAAACTGAAAAAGAGCTGGTAGTTTAAAAACAAAGACCAGGAAAAACCTGCTTACGCCTACTTACATATCTGCGAAACATGTTGTCGGTCTTCTCCATGGCGACTCCATTGATAGAAATTGTGGACACAGTGTCCAAGCCTTCACACACCAGGTTGAACTTTTTTCTTTTCCTGTTGGTATTTTTATTAGTAGAAAAAAATCATTCTTAAATTCAGGTTACGTTTTAAGCATAGGAACACATTTCTCAAAATCTTTATAAGTGAAAGAAAATATTAATTAATAATTATGTTTAATTTGGGTCACTCTTTGGAATAATGGACACAAACTCCACATTAATTCCAACAGTCCAGCATGGGAATAGGAGGCGTCCTTTGAGGTTTTTTCCTGAGCTACCTCCTCATTAATGTTTGGGATGTTCTAAGCAATACTTCAAAACCCATTGTGATGACATGGCACAATCGCAGAAAAAATAAAAATTAAAATAACAATAATAATAATAATAATAATTGCTTACACTTATATAGCGCTTTTTCTGGACACTCCACTCAAAGCGCTTTACAGGTAATGGGGACTCCCCTCCACCACCACCAATGTGCAGCATCCACCTGGATGATGCGATGGCAGCCATAGTGCGCCAGAACGCTCACCACACATCAGCTATCAGTGGGGAGGAGAGCAGAGTAATGAAGCCAATTCACAGAGGGGGATTGTTAGGAGGCCATGATTGATAACAGCCGATAACAATAACATGCTTCTTAGCTTGGTCAACTAAGTTGGTGTCACTAACAATGACCACAGGTTCCTAATTAATTCAATTTAACCAAAACCCAAAGTACATGCATAGACAGACTGTCCCTCTCACAGCAAGAAACTACACAACTTCAAAACCATTAATATAAAACACATGACAGTAGTTATGGGATTCAAAATTTGTTTTATATTATCAGTAACCAATAATTCCTATCTTCTGTTTTTTGTTCAAGCTGAGAGCTGAATGAGTTAATTAGACCCATTGTTTACTTATTACAGATTAACAGCAAAACTAAAGGAAATCATATGCGCCAAATACAGTATAAGGTAGTGGAATAATACATTTTGGAATTCAAAAAGGAGAAGGACAATCCAACAAATATGGTGGTACTGTAAATGTCAGGTTAGAAAGATTTCAGGCATGAAGAATATATCAGATTTTTAACTCAGAAATTTCTTAACTACTTGAAAAAACAAAACAAAAAAATCTTAAACACGCCCATCCCAAGTGTCCAAAACAGTTAACATTAGGACAGGACTATTTCCAGCTCCAATAGTTGAGGCAGGAAGATTGCAGTGACATCAGTTAGAACACGATGCTACCTCAATTCAGACGAGAGTGAAAAGGTTCTAGAATAAGTCCAATTGTCCAAGGCAATCCATCTGTATTCCAGATCATTGAACCTGTAGTATGGATCCTACAGGGAAGTAAACAAAAGAAAACAGTCCGATAAAGGTTCTCCAACCAGTTATAAATAAAAGACAAGGTTGTAAAGAAGGCTAAGACCATTATGGAGTGTGTGGCTCACACCCTCCAATATTAATTTTACACTACTCCTATCTGGAAGTCGCCTTTGCATAATAATATAATGGTAATAGACTCATGAAATCAGGATATCCCCCTGCAATCTCCTTTTTAAAAGGTAAAATAAGTTCCTCTCATCTCCTCAAACACCACTGTACTGAATTCTTTGTTGGTGATGTTTGTTTGTTTTTGTTGTATTATTGTGTTGTGTTGGACCATAAAACAGATTTCCCTGAGGGTCTTGAATTGAATTGAATAGAATATTGAATATTTAATAAGTCGCTTTAAGTCTAAAACTACATATTTAAACAAGCAACTAGGATGCACCCAGGGACAGATTAACGAACAGGCTAGCATAGACTGTAGGCTAGGGGTCCGGGATTGATCACGGGCCCCTGATTGGCCAGAGTATTTTTTTAAATGGATCTGTGGGCCTGATCAGGGGCCCCTGATTGGCTGGGGTATTTGTTTTTAAATGGACCTGTGGGCCCCCATTGGTCCATAAAAACGCTGAATAGTTTGTGAACCAATGATTGGTTAGATGCAACGGGTTCGCAGTTCAAATTTCTTTTGGCAGATTCATTGGGTGATCTCTGGTGCAAGTTTATGGTAGCTAACCTCAAAATGTGCAACAGAAAATATGATAGTGGGGCACAAAAACGAAAAGCACAGTGGTTAAAAGAGCAGTGTGAGCAGGATCTCCTTAAAAAGATGGGGATTTTTTTAAGTAGATCCTGCTCACACTGTTCTTTTAACTGACTGGCCCTTTCAGATTGACTGGTTATTTCAAGTTTGCTGAGCCGTACACTGATCCTGAGTTTACGGCTAACGTTGCTGCCAGTTGCTGCCAGTGCTACAATAACCAAGGTCAGCTAGCCTGGGCGGAGGACGATCATGAGGACGAGCCAGCTCCCACAACGGGATCAAAGGAACATGAGTCAAGAGGCAGAGCCATCTGAAACGCCACCACCATCTCCACAAGACCAACAAGCCATGTCCGAGCCGCTGCAATGGCTGTTGCACATGCTGCCGTGGAGCTAACAGAGACCGCAACAGAAGCTCCCACTTCCTAAAGCTCGGACCCAGCATGCTGGGGTAAAATAGATTAACAGATGCGGGCATACTGGGCTAAATCTGGCCCAAAATCGTGTCAAAGCCAAGACGTGGATGTTACAGCATCGGAAAGACAAAAACACCAAAAGAGGTCAAAAGAAAACTTGGAAATGGTGAGTGTGCGTCAAGAGAATGGCTGCTGTATTCCCCTTCGAAAGGTGCAGTGTTTTGTTTCGCATGTAAATTATTTGGGGATAGCAATAATCAGTACGGACTGACCGTAGGCTAAAGTCATTCAATTCAATTCAATTTATTTTTATATAGCGCTTTTCACAACAAGGTTGCCCCAAGGCGCTTAACAATGCAGTTGATGATACATTTTGTGAATACAGAACAAAAGACCAGAAGACAACAGAGGAGAGGAACCAGAAACTCCTTAGTAAGGAGAAAAAACCCTCTAAGGTCAACTGGCTGCCCAATCCCTTTGGGCATGCTAACATTATATAATTATAAAAAAGGAAATAAACGAATGAGGATATTAATCCATCCATCATGTCTTCTGTATGTCAGTACTCTATGCAGATCTCTGCAGACCAGCAAAATCCTCCTAAATGATAGCTATATCCACCATGCCCCTCTTGGATTCATGGCGGTGATGCAGCATCCAACGCAGATGGTGCCCAGCCAGGCACCGTCCGGACATGTGGGGAGGAGAATAGGATAGTTTGGTCAGAACAAGGGTCTTGTAAGTAAGTAGAAGGATTTTGAAGTCGGTGTTGCTTAATGTAGCTAGCTTCACACTACTGGCTATAGTGACTTGAAAAATGCAGCCACACGCTTGGCTTAACATGAAGTGTAGGAGAGCCATCGAAAGGCTATGGTTGCCTACGTTTTGCGCTGTGCTGATAATGGTCTAATAGATTCAGAACTAAAAAGACAGTTTGACAATGAATATGAGTATTGGACTAACGTCTTGAAAAGGGTGGTTGCAGTGTTGAAGGTTTTAGCAGAGCGAGGGCTGCCTTTTAAGGGGACACAGCGAAACGTTTGGGTGCCCCAACAACGGGAACTTCATGGGTAACCTCGAAGTTATCAGCGAGTTTGATCCCTTCTTGAAAGCCCATATAGAAAAATATCTAATCGTCGATGCAGTGTATTGACCGATTTGAGTCTATTGGCTGCAATAGACTTGCACGAGTTTGGAGTGTCCAGCTGTTCTTGAAATAATGCACTCAAACAAGGTGGTCATTGGTCTTTGCTGTGCCGATCTTGTCGTCCGTTTCAAAGTAAGCATGCGCATGATTTCTGTTGTCAGCTCACAGATTGGCTGTGAATCTGATTTATTGGTTGCATTGCTGTACTTACCTTACAGGCTATTGTAGTGTGTGTGTATTTGGGCTCCCTGTGTATGTGTGTGTTCCCTGCGTGTGACGCGTTAACATTCTGTTTGAATCGTGTGTGTGACGCGTTACATTCTGTTTGAATTGGTGGTAGCAGGCTCTTATTCTGAATGCGTCACTGAATTATTACAGGATTCTTTCTCGCTTTTTTTCTGGTAATGGGATGGGGAAGGGGGGGTACACAATGTGTAGCCTAGGGGCCTCTGATCATCTTAATCCACCACTGGATGCACCAAGCAGTGGTGCAGAATTTGAGCAGCACTGTTAAGCATTGGAAAATATCCTCTATTTGGGATAGAGGATAACATTCTGTGTGCCTGTGAGCTTTTAGCGTTGTCAGTCACACTGACTTCATCACTCCTCTTGTTGTTACTAACTGTTAGGCACTATGGGGTTCCCAGTGTGAACACAGGAGGGTAGCTGTCACTGACAAGTGACATATTCCAGAGGAAGGCATGCTTGATCACCGTGGCCTCAAGGTTTGTGGTATGAGGGCTGCAGTCTACTCTATGGCTCCAAATGAGTCGCAGATACACATGATTGAAGAGCTTTTGTGATCACTGCAAACAAATGCCACAGCACATGTCATAAAAGTCTGTAAAATTAATAACAACTGTGAAAAACAAACAAACAAATTACAGCAACAAAGTAAAAACAGCTGGACGCATTAGATGTATTTGAGAATGTACCCATTTTCATTATATTCCAAACGATCTGCTTCGTTCTGCTAATCAATACTTGCGTGTTTTAAATTTCTGCCAGGGCGTAACAATTTTAACAGGATGCTTTCCTGGAATGGATGACGTGGCTGTTTCTGCAACATTTAAGATACCCTGAAAACTGTCTATGTTACAGAACGTAAAGCAGGCAGGTTAGGCACCTATCACTGCTGGGAAGGAAAGTAGATCATCTTGTGGTTTAAAAAGACAGTGCAGTGTGTTAAGTTCTGGTCTTTGCAGTCCAGTGAGCGGTGATGGGTTGGAATGACAATACAACTACACAGAACAAGCTGACTTGCCAAAAATCCCTTAGGCAACAATAAAACCAGGGAAACAAAAGGTTTTCCTCTCTGCCTTTCCCAGCATGCAGACAGTTTAATCAGACTCCCTGTCAGATTCTCAGTATAGCCAGCCTTTAAACAGACATTCTCAGATAGACTTTTTACATTCAAACTTTAAGGCTAGCTTTTGGTAGAAACCTGACAAGCTGATGAAATCATCTTTAATTTACAAAGCCCTGACTATGAACTGACCTACAAATGTACAGAGGACAGCTCAAGACATCCCCTAGCTAAAGTCAACAGAGTTTAGTTAGTGCTAAATACCCAACGATGTCTCCTCTCAGGAAGAGGATGACAACAGTTAGAGGTTTGGTGCTCTTTAAAGAAAATTTCATTTGGGTCTGCCAAAAACAAACAGTTACATTAATATCAGTTAATGCAAAACATCTTTTGCATCAACCATCATTATTGAGCTACCTAACCAGAATTTCAACAATAACACTATAAAAATCCATTAAGGGGACTAATTTCATTAAGGTTTGCAAACATTGTAAGCACCCCTGAAATGCCAGCAACAAAAGCTAAGGCTCTATTTCAAAGATTGCGGTATTTAAGTTGGAGAAATGGGACCTGATGTTTTGAGTTACATATCTGCAGTGGATGTCCACCCCATTCCTTTCACAATGGTTCAGACTCAGGGATGATACTGGAACAAAATGCCTAGGGAAACAACTACACACCATGTGCATCTAACTTCTAACCTGGAGCACTATAAGATTAACCCACAAAAGCTAAGCAGGTGTGAGCCTGGCCAGTACCTGGATAAGAGACCTGGGAAAGCTAAGGTTGCTGCTGGAAGAGGTATTAGTGGGACTATTAGGGGGCGCTCACCCTGTGGTCTGTGTGCGTCCTAATGCCCCAGTATAGTGATGGGGACCCAATACTGTAAGACAGGCACCGTGCTTTGGATGAGAGATAAAACTGAGGTCCTGACTCTCTGTGATCATTAAAAATCCCTGGGCGTTTCTCGAAAAGAGTAGGGATATTATGCCAGCGTCCTGGCCAAATTTCCCATTGGCATTTACCAATCATGGCCTTTACCAATAATCCCCATCTATGAACTGCCTTCATCGCTCTATTCTTCTCCCCACTGATAGCTGATGTGTGGTGAGTTTACTGGCACACTATCATCACAGGTGCCACCACATCATCCAGGTGGGGGCTATACATTGGTGGTGGTGGAGGGGAGTCTCCATTACCTGTAAAGTCCTTTGAGTGGAGTGTCCAGAAAAGTGCTATATAAGTGTAAGCAATTATTATTATATTAGTAAACAACTTTAAAGCAGGACGGTCCATGCCTTGTACACATGGCAATAATTTAATTTAATTTAATTTAAAATTTAATTCTTAGGTGAGTTTGCTGATTTTCTCTCATTCTTATGCCTCAAATTTAAAAGGATCCTCATTCTAGAGGACTTTAATATACACATCGATTCAACCTCTTCCAGTCTGGCTAAAGACTTCCTTTCTCTTTTGGGATGCTTTGACCTTACTCAGTTTGTTTGTACCCCTACACATAACAAAGGACACACCTTAGATTTAATTATTACAAATGACTCTTTTGTCTCCCACTGCTCTCCCCTTGATCTAGGCCTCTCTGACCACTTAGCCATTCTCTTCAATCTGGAATTACCTGTTTCTAACACTTCCCCCCCACGCTCTGTAAATTTCCACAACTGGCGATCAATTGATCACCCAAGGTTTGCAAATTCTGTTCTGTCCTCCTTATCTTGTTACTCTTCCTCTGACCCTCTAGAGGACAAAATACAGTTACTTGACAGTGCTCTTTTATCTACCCTCAACACCTTTGCTCCTTTAAAAACTCGAACCATCTCCTTCTTTCGCCCTGCCCCCTGGTACAATGACCATCTGCGATCCATGAAGGCAGCCTCTCGCAAACTTGAGCGTAGGTGGCGTCTTTCTGGCCTAAATGTACATTATCAGGCTTACATTATCAGATTACTTATCTGAATATAAGGTTACTATAGAGTCTGCTAGATCCACCTACTTCTCTCACATCATTGAAAACCACCAAAACAACCCCAGACATCTTTTCTCCACCATCAACAGATGGCTCAAGCCAAACTGCCCCACCACATTACCTGCCTCATCATAACTTTGCAACACATTCTTAGATTTCTTTAGTTCTAGGATTGACAACATCCGGCATCACATTCTCTCCACAACGCATATCATTTCCCTATCTCCTCCCTCCTCATCAAACTTCTCTGGTTCCCTTCTCTCCAGCTTCTCTCTTCCTGACTCAGCATCCCTCAACATGCATGAAACCCACCACATCTATTTTAGATCCCATTCCCACCACTTTATTTCAGTCCTGTTTCTCTTCTCTCTGTCCCTTTGTCCTCAATATTATACATTAATCCATGAGCACTGGCTTTGTATCAACGGTCCTCAAAACTGCTGCCATTACTCCTGTGCCAAAAAAGCCTAACATGGCTCTCAACAATCTTAACAATTTTCGCCCCATCTCCAACTTACCCTTTCTTTCTAAAATTCTAGAACGTGCTGTCACACTTCAGTTACATAACCACCTCATGACAAACAACGTTTTTCAACAGAAACTGCCCTGGTCAAAGTCACCAACGATCTTCTAATAGCTTCTGATTCTGGTTCTTTTTCTATACTCATCCTTCTTGATCTCAGTGCTGCTTTTGACACTGTTGACCATAACATCTTACTTTCGCGTCTGGAGACTGTGTTTGGAGTTTCTGACACTGCCCTCAAATGGTTCAAATCTTCCCTCACTGATCGCTGTCACTTTGTCTCTCTCAATGGGTACAGGTCTGAAATTGGTCTTGTTAAGTCTGGTGTTCCTCAGGGCTCAATACTGGGCCCCTTGCTCTTCAGCATTTACATGTTCCCACTTGGTCAGCTTTTAAGATCACATGGCCTCAATTTCATTTTTATGCTGACGATACTCAAATATACATCCATACCAAACCTGACACTGATGTGGCTGTCTCTATTCTGTCTAATTGCATCTCTGACATAAAAATTTGGATGACTCAAAACTTCCTTCATCTTAACTACAACAAGACTGAAGTCATGCTTATTGGCACACCCCATCAACTTCGTAAAGCCAGTCCTGTAACCCTATCTGTAGATGGCTCTGTACTTAAGCTTCAATCAAAATTGAAAAACCTTGGGGTTAAATTCAATTCTGGCTTAACATTCGACCCACATGTGCAGCATACTGTCAAAACTTCTTTTTTTCACCTTAGAAATATCGCAAGACTACGCCCTATGCTATCATTAACTGTGGCTGAAAAGCTGATCAACACATTTGTATTCTCTCAAATTGACTACTGTAATGCTCTACTCGCTGGGGTATCTAAATCTACTCTGAACAAACTGCAGTATGTCCAAAATTCAGCAGCCAGGTCTAGTGCAAGTGTTCACATTACTCCTATCATGGAGTCCTTGCACTGGCTTCCAGCCAAATTACGTGTAGACTTTAAAATCCTCATGCTCACCTATAAGGCTCTGCATGGCTTGGCACCTCAGTACTTGTCTGAACTATTATCTCCCTACTCCCCACCTTGCAACCTTCGCTCTTCTAATTCTGCTCTCCTTACTGTCCCCCAAGCCCGTCTACATTGTATGGGTGACAGGGCCTTCTCCTGTTATGCCCCCAAGCTCTGAAACTCTCTGCCCAAGGATATCAGAGAGTCACCTTCTCTAAACTCCTTCAAATCCAGACTCAAAACCCTCTTCTTCAGAAAAGCCTTTACTTAACTGGTTCCATTCTTCACCCCTCTGCTCTTCTTAGTACCACCGTCCACAGTCTCCTCTACAGTGCCTTGCGAAAGTATTCGGCCCCCTTGAACTTTTCAACCTTTTGCCACATTTCAGGCTTCAAACATAAAGATATAAATTTTGTATTTTATGTGAAGAATCACCAACAAGTGGGACACAATTGTGAAGTGGAACGAAATCCATTGGATTTTTGAAACTTTTTTAACTAATAAAAAAATGAAAAGTGGGGCGTGCAAAATTATTCGGCCCCTTTACTTTCAGTGCAGCAAACTCACTCCAGAAGTTCAGCGAGGATCTCTGAATGATCCAATGTTGTCCTAAATGACTGATGGTGATAAATAGAATCCACCTGTGTGTAATCAAGTCTCTGTATAAATGCACCTGCTCTGTGATAGTCTCAAGGTTCTGTTGAAAGCGCAGAGAGCATCATGAAGACCAAGGAACACACCAGGCAGGTCCGTAATACTGTTGTGGAGAAGTTTAAAGCCGGATTTGGATACAAAAAGATTTCCCAAGCTTCAAACATCCCAAGGAGCACTGTGCAAGCGATCATCTTGAAATGGAAGGAGTATCAGACCACTGCAAATCTACCAAGACCTGGCCGTCCCTCTAAACTTTCAGCTCAGACAAGGAGAAGACTGATCAGAGATGCAGCCAAGAGGCCCATGATCACTCTGGATGAACTGCAGAGAACTACAGCTGAGGTGGGAGAGTCTGTCCATAGGACAACAATCAGTCTTACACTGCACAAATCTGGCCTTTATGGAAGAGTGGCAAGAAGAAAGCCATTTCTCAAAGATATCCATAAAAAGTCTCGTCTAAAGTTTGCCACAAGCCACCTGGGAGACACCCCAAACATGTGGAAGAAGGTGCTCTGGTCAGATGAAACCAAAATCGAACTTTTTGGCCACAATGCAAAACGATATGTTTGGCGTAAAAGCAACACAGCTCATCACCCTCAACACACCATCCCCACTGTCAAACATGGTGGTGGCAGCATCATGGTTTGGGCCTGCTTTTCTTCAGCAGGGACAGGGAAGATGGTTAAAATTGAGGGGAAGATGGATGCAGCCAAATACAGGACCATTCTGGATGAAAACCTGTTGGAGTCTGCAAAAGACCTGAAACTGGGACGGAGATTTATCTTCCAACAAGACAATGATCCCAAACATACAGCAAAATCTACAAAGGAATGGTTCACAAATAAACGTATCCAGGTGTTTGAATGGCCAAGTCAAAGTCCAGACCTGAATCCAATCGAGAATCTGTGGAAAGAGCTGAAAACTGCTGTTCACAAACGCTCTCCATCCAACCTCACTGAGCTCGAGCTGTTTTGCAAGGAAGAATGGGCAAGAATTTCAGTCTCTCGATGTGCAAAACTGATAGAGACATACCCCAAGCGACTTGCAGCTGTAATCGCAGCAAAAGGTGGCTCTACAAAGTATTAACGCAAGGGGGCCGAATAATTTTGCACGCCCCACTTTTCATTTTTTTATTAGTTAAAAAAGTTTCAAAAATCCAATAGATTTCGTTCCACTTCACAATTGTGTCCCACTTGTTGGTGATTCTTCACATAAAATAAAAAATTTATATCTTTATGTTTGAAGCCTGAAATGTGGCAAAAGGTTGAAAAGTTCAAGGGGGCCGAATACTTTCGCAAGGCACTGTATATATTGTAATTTTGTTTGATCGTTGTATTCTTCTTATATATTGTTATTGTCATCCTGTAAAGCACTTTGAGAAGCCACCTTTAAAGGCACTATATAAACTAAAGTTTTTTATTACTATTATTATTATAATTTATTATTTGGAGTGGTAGCCTCAAAAGATTCATACACTGCAGCGGTAATCACATCTCAGGTATCAAAAGCCAAAACATGATACATGTCTTTGTCCAGAAGATACTGCACATCATCCCAGCACATATGCAGAAAACCGGTATTCAACAAGCCCAAAATATCTAAAATTAGTAGGCTAAGCCATTACAATTTTCTGTAAATGCAATACAGCAAATAGAGATTCTGATCATGTCTGAGCTACAAAGGGTTTTAAACTTAAATGTTTCTAAGATGCAAAGTTGCATGAAGTAGAGAAAATTGTTTTAAATTTAAATTATTTTGATTAATTTATTGACTTTGGGCATCCTTTTTCTATGTAGTGATCAGAATCCTCATGATTTTGATTTTCACTATTACAAGACAGTGGAAGCACAAGCCACTAGCAAAAGAGATTTCAGAGAACCTCAAACAAAATAGTACCTGGATAAGGTTACAAAACGATTTCTAAATATCTGGTGATCCATTCATCCACTCTCAGGTAGTCTATAAATGTACAATATTCAGGACATTTTGATTCTACCAATGACCACTCCTGCCAAGATCTGCCCAAGAGCAACCCAGAAATTCATCCAGGAACGACAAGGTATCCCAGAGCAACTGTGTGGGTATTAAAAATAACGAAGAGAAAGTAAAAAAAAAAATAGCAGAGGTAGATTTTTTTTAAATCAAATGTAAAAACGTCTCTGTCCTTGTATCTCTTAGAAGTGGATAAAAAATGTAATAGCAAAAAATGTATCCAACACATTTCTATTTACATAACCCACTAGATGCGCAAACTATCCCTGCACAAGACTAGTTCAGTTCAACTGCATCACATGCTGCGATTCTGAAAAACGTTTCACGCTTTAACAAAGCATTTTTGCTACTTCACCTAATTATTCCAGTGGCAAAACATGACGCGTAGCTATAGTCATTTTTACTAGCTGGGTCGTCATAATTTGCATCAAAATTGTATTTATATAAAAATCCGAAAAGCCCTCTTGGTTATGAAGAGGGCAGGCAAACAGATGTCCAGAGAGCACTCTCAGGCATTCCCAATTCTTGATAGGCTAAGGGTTGGTGTGACATTAACAGAGATGCATAATAAATGGTTTTCTCATAATTCAGAGATAAAAAGTAGCCCGTAAGGATTAACTTTAGTCTGTATAACAATGATTTTCTTTTAGATTAAGAAGGTTCAAGATAAACATAAAAAATCACGTACAGAACAATAATCATCAGTAATTATGAAAGGCGAGGATACATTTCCAGTCTGTTTCTTCAAGGCACACGAAACCTGACGTGTTTTCTAGCCGAATTTATCTTTACTCCTGGATGTTTATGTAACTTTTGCATTAGCCGTTTGGGGTTACAGTGCTGTTGTCTTTGCTAAGAATATGCTGCTGACTATGTACAGGCTTTGTTCTTCGCATCAGGGTTTTGTCCCGGGTCTTAAATGGGTAAGGATTAGCCTACCTGAATGAGACCTTGCTTCAGCAGTGCTGAATGCACGCAGCCAGGCACAGCCGCGGTGAGTGTCAATGACCCGTTCTTATTTTTCAGTGTCCAGTTTCCGTTTAGGCTAAGTGTTTCGACAACCAGTTTGTTCGGAACGGCTCCAGATACTTTGTTGCTCCCCAGCAGAATGCACAACAACCCAGCAATCAGATAAGCCGCCACTCGTTTCCTAATAAAGGATTTCATCTCGGCGGTCAGTAACAAAGATAAGCTGACAAACAGGCTTCTCATTCATTTTATCACGTAACGTTTCACACCAAGAAAGGTCATGCAACTTTTTTTGTTGTTGCTGTTAACCGATTGTCCAAACTTTTCACTAGCAACTTCCTGTTTTTTAATAAAATAAATCATGTGACACGTCATGTGACTTAAACATTTCTCCATTGCTGTTCGGTAACGTGTGCATTTTAGAAGCCCTTGTTTTCATATTTCTCGAATTATTTATTTCAGACAGTATAAATGGGATTAATAACTATATATATACACACACATAAGAATCTGAAAGCTCTTTACATCAAAGCGAAGACCCTCTTCTTCTATGACTAAAATACAGCTGCCAGAGCCGTTGGGTGATGCGCGGCAGCCATTAAGCGCCAGTAGACCTCAAGCACAGCAGAGAAGGTAGAGAAGTAAGAAATGATTTAGTCATGAAGAGGGATTTTTTTTTAGAAGTCTACATAGTAAAAGCCTGAAGTGTAATTTAGCCAGCACAATAGATTATCACCCCCACTTTCTTCAAAAGATATCCAGAATTGTGTGCATAAATCACAAATTGTAATATTACATCCAGTTCAATGCATTAGTCAGCCCTTCAGTTAAAGATAGCCGATATTAGTCTAATGCAATTGGTATTGTACATAATATAAAAAACAAATATACACATGCACTGATACAGTAATATTTATATTGTGAAAACACTTTTCTGTATTGGTAATAGATCTTTTTTTTTTAAATTAAATTAGTCAGTTGAAACGGACTAATAGCAGACAACAGCTCCAATATGCAGGATGCAAGAATGATATATAGGGTGATTTTAACGGACATTTACTACATTTGTGCTGACAACATTCAGGAAAAATTGGGATCTGCACAGAGGATCATATCTTCTGTAACCACTACGGTTTGTCTCCAAGCGTATTGATAAATGCTTAACAACCTGTGACTAGAGAATGGGAGACACTGGATTTGAATTACCAGCCAATACCTCTCCATATGAAAAGCTTAATGAGCCCCAGCAGCACCTACCAAGGGACTGCAAAGTGCATAAACTCTGACATTTTTGCATGGCCCATTGGTATTCTATCAGGCTCCATTGTCATTTATTTTATTACTGATGTGTATTTAGAATGTTTTGTGAGTATGTTAGGTGGATGCTATTATTGGCTATTATATTGTGTTTTTGTATTGCATGTCTTTAATTCTATGAGCCCATCAAACCAAATTCCATGCAAGTGGTTGTTATGGCAATAAAGTATTGATCATGAGTAAATTAGTTCAGCATACTAATGGAACCAAAACAAACTTCCAGTTCATTTCTTGTTGATTGCATTTTCTTTTGTGATAAGAGATTGATACTCATCTTCACAATAGGATGTCACATATAAAGTTTATGTTCATCAAATCATTAAGCTGATTTGAGAAGAACCTGGAACAAATTTAGCAGGGAACAACCCAAAACTCTCTCTCATACTAACGTTAATCCTGCATCAGCAGGGTCCGCTTGTCGGCATGCCCGTCCCCATTTGGTGGTTTGACCCAAATCTTTGAGCTGACGTTGCCATTAAATGCGACCGAGAAATACTCCAACCGGCGCGTCGCTCCGCCTGCCGTCAGAGAGTACCCCAAAACTCTGATGAGGGGAAATACTCCCAAAACATTCCCTCTTGCTTTCAGGTAAGTCACCAGATTGTTCTAATTGCTGCATTTTGGCACAAGGCATCAGGATGTTCCCATCATGCTAGCTGGGTCTACTCATCTGTGTGCTTCTCAAGGGCAGGCTGAAAAAGGTCACCTTATTCACATTCTCTTGGAGAATTTTATGGAACACTTTGACTGCTGCCTTGAGCCCTTACTCTTGGAAACAACCAACATTCTTTTGGTCTATTGCATTTTCTATTTAATGGGTCTTCATCCAGTCATAAATCATGTCATTCTGGATTTCTCCTTTGTGTATATTTCAGCAGTTTAAACTGTCAATGAAAAATGACTGTACAATGTCATTACATTTATAGCCATGTTACCCAAGTCTTGCAAAGTCACTGCAATTACTTAAAGGCAAATACAGGGGCTACACATCTAAACTTGTTAAAGGTTTGACAAAATGTATTTTGGTAACCTTTTATATCTGTGAAACATCAAGTTATCTTTGAAATTAAGTTTATGAATAAATGCATGGAACATAGGACCTTGTCATCTTAATACATCAAAAAAAGTTCCAGAACTTCTCCAAGTTGAACTGGAGTATGCTGGACTAGGAGAGCCCTTTTTAGCAAATGAGGACTAGTTTCTGCAATATGAACTGATTTCACTAAGTGTCTCACGTGGAGAGCTGAAAAGAAGCTATTAGACATCCGTTAGACATTTGATGCTGCAGGATAATTCTCAGTATTCCGGAATAGTTCCAGATAGCTCCATTTTAATACCTTGTTACTGCCAACGTTTGTCTTGATTTTGTAACAATGAAAATTGAAGCACCTCTACAAGAAATTTTTAAATGCCATTTTATATCTGCACAGTTGCCGTTTATGAAACTGAAAGTATGCACAGCTGTACCATTACTTTAGTGTGGTGTAGCAAAACACATGGGCAGAAGTACAGTATTTCCAACTATTAAAATTCCAGGCCCCTTCAGAATTCTGCTGCTGCTATTCAATTAAAATTCCACAATTCTTACCATATGAATTTGAAGGTACTCCAGTAGAAACAAGTACTTTTGTAAAGATACTTGTATGCAAATTCTTTATAAATTTTGAACCGTAGCCAACGCAGAACCCAAATCAACCTAAGGGCATTACTTGTGTTTTCGAAAGAAATTATAATCCCCTCAGGATCAAACAAAAAATAGCTTTTAAGCAGTAAAGTAGCTGAAGATGAGAGCTGTTCACCAGCAAGGAAGGAAGCTCAAGAAAGGTGTAACTGATAATAGAAGCTAGTGCAACAGACTGGAAACAGCAGCTGTCAGAGAGCACCATCCTCTACTGTTCTGGTGCCTATTACACACTGGCAAGATAATACTACACTGCATAATGTCTACAGAGGACTATGTGAGTCTACGAATGTCTAAATATATAGTGTACATACACTGCATCAAACATAGGAACATAAGCACACAAACGTAAGGCTGCACACTGTACAATTGAGGAATTTTGAACATTGTACATCGCTAAAAAAAAAGGAAAATAGAATTAGTGTAGCAATATGTACTTTTCGCCGTCAGTATAGTATTAAAGTTACCTAAAAAAAAAACAAAGATCTAGTTTAGTGTCCTGCTGGTTTCTGCAAATAAGTGAGGATATTGAGACAAGTTCTGGATTGAATATTCCTATGGGTTATATACAAGTTGTATCCATGTGAATTTTAGTAACCTTAAAAAATGCATTAAAAAATTGTTCAAATAAAGCATGAATCCAAAAATCTACAAATTGCTTAACGACTTGATTCTAAGAATGACTAGAGCATCAGCTGAAGAATTTAACCAATTTTGATGTTGACTTATCAGCATTATACAAATGGAAACAGGCTATGTGATATTGGTTTATGTAACTTTATTGAGGAAAAATAAATCAATAACTAGCAGAGCTATTAGTTGATCGGTCAACCATTGAGAGCTTTGCATCATTTATTCAGTGCTACAGAAAACAGTGTTGTGGAAGATAGATTAACTAATAGCTCCCGACTTCTAAAAACAAAACAGAAAAGAAAAAAATGAAAAAAATTACAAAATGTTCTGACCCTAGTAGGGGACTTAGGAGTATCCCCCATCCCACCCCTCCCACCCCCAAATCTCCATTCTCTGCAGAACATAAACAGGTTATTCCTTTATTAACATGCATAAAATACAGCATTATTTTCTGTACTGCTGATGCTTATACACTCTGCAGCAATACTTCACTCACTCTGTCAGTTATGAGCATAAAATACATTTTCATAGACCTCAGGTCTCTAACACTAGCAGAAAAGCTTACAAAAAGATGGATGCTATCCAGCAATGTGGTGATCCTGATCAGATGAGGCTGACTGCACATGAAGCATCCTTTTTTTCGCTGGCATCTTCAGTGTGTTAGAGCAATGAGGCACACTTTTAGTCTCATAACCAAGGGGCTGTGAAGGTACATTGGCCATTTACGGACACATGCTCCTTTAAAGAGTTCAGAACCTTGGGCGATTTTTGATGAGAACTACTTTAGAAATTCAGAAAGCTGGTCTTGTCCAAGCTGGAGAGACTATCTTCTCATAAGAGCATGTGAATGAATGGGGGGAAGGGGGGGAGGGTAGGGCAAAAAAAAGATATGGTCTGATAAGGGGAGCAGCCAAATACGATAACCAAAGAAACCAGTAATTTAAAGTTTATTCCAGCTATAATGCAGGTTGTTCCGACTTCCACAAGGTAGCATCACATTGCATACTTCTGAGTCCATTCCCGGGCTATTCTGTTGTACCTGTGTGAAGATAAAAAGCACAATCTAAACAAAACCACAACAGAAAGCATTAAAGAGCAGAACTACCCATTTCATAACCATCTGCTGCAAGCTGTGCTGGAGCAGTAGGATGTTTTGCAACTTGTTCAAACCAACAACCTAAAGATTAGTTTGCCAAACTGTAATTTTCACGTGCTGAGGTCTATAAGCACAATCTGACATTTTGCTTCGGGTTCAAACCAAACAAAAATAAAAAATAATAACAGCTTTATGAAACTTTTATGATAATAAATTTGTCTAGTATGCCTGCCAACATGCCTTGTCAGATCAGTAGTAGATCGAAGATCTCTTCCACTTCACTGAAATTACCCTTACAACCTCAGAAGTATTATATTGTTATATCTCCTGGCTCAAGTGGTTGCAGTGGTAAAATAAACTGAAAAGGTACAGACTGACCGGCAGGTCTAAATAGGGAAAGCCATAGTGCAGTGGTTCTCAAACTATGGTACGCGTACCACGCCAGGTGCTCTGCCATATGACCCTGGAACTTTGTTGTGTGCACTGAAAAATCGGGACGGGTTTTCATACTTTCTATTTTAATACGTGTCGAATACACAGCCTACTAAGCGCGCTAATACTTGAGTGGACAAGAGTTACTATATAATTCTATACCATTCTATAGGAATGCGTACTACGAACGCAAGCGACCAATTGTATTTAAAAAAAGGTATCTCCAGCAAATAGGGAGGTAGGAGAATGTGCGTGACTTTGGAACAATGCCAATGTTGTAAGCACAGGAATGCATAGAAATGTGTGCTATGAACGCTGGAAATCTTTTGAGCACAGGAAAGCGTGATAGAAAACAGAAAAATTTAAGAACTGTTCTAGGTTAATTTGAGAAACATACACTGAGCGTCTCTGTGTTTCACTCCTATGCGCATGAAATAAAAACTTATTTTAACTTCTGAGGCGGACTCCTGAAACTGAAAACGGGGAAAAATGCAAGCTTGCAGATTGCTAAAGCAGGTAAGGCCCACACTATTTTTGACGACCCTTATTTACCGTTGACAAAAGAGCTGACACGTATTGTGTGGAGAAAAAGCTGCTAAACAGCTCGAACGGCTGCCCCCTCTGAAAGACACAGCCCCTCACAGAATTATTGATATGGCGGATGATATCAAAAGTACATTGATAAAGCGTGTTAAGATGACCAGATGCTTTCCACTGCAATTAGATGAGTCTGTAGATGTCGTCAATTTGGCCAAGGCGAGGCCTTGGCTGTCAAGAAAATGCCTGACGATTTAAAATCTGTTAAGACTCCGTTGTGAATTGTATCAAGGCTCGACCAATGAATTGACATCTGCTCTGCTCAACTAAACAGGCTTACCCCTCTCACTGAAATGGTGCTTTTTTATTGTTTAATTTTAATTGTTGTTGTTCCTGTTTTTTTTAGCGCTTTGAGAAGCCACGTTTAAAGGCGCTATATCTAATAAAGTTTATTATATTTATTGTATGTGTGCACACGTGCGCTCATGTTGGTCATTGAGAATGTTTGGGGTGCCTATGAGGAGATGACTTGTAGGTGGTACTTGGATGGCTTGGTTTGATCAGGGGTGCCATCACTGCCATCATGGAAATTCCAAATATTTAAAACTACCTTACAATTCCTAGACACTTCCCAATGGCTTTTGTTTTGTGGGTCTATCACATTGTAACCAAAACAGAAGTTATTCAAAAATCAAAAATGGCTTTGGATTCGCAGTTTATTAATGTTAGGTTTTGGAAAGGACACTATAGCCCACCTCTACTCTTTTGCAGAGTAAGGTTGCTTCTTCTGTCCTGCACTAAGAGAGTACTGAGAAAATACTGACCTCATACCAATTTTACAGAGAGATAAAGGAGAAAAATGGGATAAGAGGAGAAAAGGTTGACATATTGGAATCTGAAGAAATCCATACATATCTTGGACAAGAGGCTAATGTAAAATAGCCTATGTATTTGGTATAGAATTCCCAAAGCACAAAGACTTTAAATGAGTGTGACTACAAGAAACAAACAAACATCCATTTCTTAGAGACAAAATTTTTTTAAAGCAGTTTCATTCATATTCACACAGCATTTTATTCAGTTTATACTCTATTCTATACACAAGACTGAATATCGCCTTTCGCAAATGTGAAAACAATCGAATAAAGCAAAGTCACAGCAAGATAAAAGTATACAGGTCTAATTACTGGACATAAATTACCAAAATCACTATGGGATTAGATTTGATTAGGATTGCTATTCTATTATGTATTGGGTGCAAGCTCCAACTGCTGTCCCAATGAACAAAATAGGGAAAAAAACAACAACAAATATGCAGTACTTAAATGAAAAGGCACCATAGTGCGATTACCCTTTTACAGATTTCTTTCCCAAAGATGAACTGATATTAAATAAAATTACTCCTAAAATGGGCTTCTTTTGGTAGATTAAAATAAAAAAAGGTCAAATATCTCAGATTTAGATATCCAAGATCTAGTCTAAAATCAATGTATTTTTATTCATACTTTTCATAGTTCAATTTTGACATATTAAAGAAATACACCAAATAAGTTGACCTGAATCCAACCAGGCTACTGGAAGCTAAAAAAAACCCTGGTTTTCAAGTGTTTATTGAACATAAGCCTCCCTGATATCAAACACCACAATCACGTCTCCAAGCAGTTAATCCATTACAGCCCAAAGTGTTTAAGCCTTGCTTGGTTAGTTTAGAAGAGTGAGGTTGCTTTCATGCAGCAGTGCAAGTGTCCTCACACCAAGATGCTTGGTGATCTTACCCTAAAGCATTGCATATTTCTCTGTCCACTCCCTTGCTAGTCTATTATACCTAATAAAGCAGAAGGTTGCCATGTCATGTTGATACTTCTATTTCCTTGACCTTCTAAGGATATTAACACAAAAACTGCTTTAAAATTGAAATGAAAATTTTACGCACACTTTAAATAAAGCCATGTAATTTCAGTCTTGCCCTAAAAAACTGGAGCATGACTTCCCCGATCTCCTATAACAAAGATTAAAATACAGCAGGAAGTATTTCCCAGTTCCAACAATTCCTCTCAAAGGTAGGACTACTATAAGGGTATGAAAGGTGAACATATACTCACTTTTCCCTATCTGTTTTGTAGATGCGTGCAATCTCTGGCACTAAAGGATCATCTGGGTTTGGATCACATAACAGAGAACAAATGGACAAAAGAACTGCAAGAGAAGAGATTTTAGTATTATAGTTTCCATTGTAGGAGGATTAAAAGGCACAACTAAAACAATGTGGGAATATATGGAGATGGAGCAGACAGGACAAGGACTGCTCCATATTTCAGCAGAGAAATGGAAAGTAAATGGAAATGAGTAAAAGGTAAACCAGTTGAAGAGTACTATAAACAGGTCATCTTGTTATAAATTCTTATTAGATAAAAAGTCACAACGCACTTTCTGTATTACCCTGTCTGAAGAATACAACTCTGCACTATCAAAATTAATAGAAAGTTAATGGGAGAAAAAAGAGGCAACTCCAAAAAACTGTTTGAACAAATAAATTGCAGTCCAGAAGTATTTGTACAGTGATCAATTTTTATTTTGGCTCTATACCCTCGCACATTGGATTTGAAACGAAACAATGACTGAGGTTGAAGTGCAGAATTATGCAGGACTATGTATAAAAAGCGCTGCGATTCCTATAGGGTTCACCCAATATAGATGTAAATACCCTCGAATTAAAGCTGACATTCTGCTCTTTAACTTCATTTCAAAACCAGTGTGCTGGAGTAGAGAGCTAAAACAACAAAAAATGTCACTGTCCAAATACTTACTGACTACACTATTTATAAGCCACATGAATACTAAATTACCAGATACCAGTAAAAATAGCCAAACGATTTAATTATGAACATTCTTCAGAAGTGCAAGTAAAAAAAAGTATTTTATTCTGTTCCTTCTGACAGTGTTCATTTTATAACCCATACTACATCACTATTGACATAAAAACCTGGTAATCATGACTAAACTACTTAAGCTGTTTCAAGCCCTAATTTTAGGATTTAAAACCATAAATGTTACTCTATAATACACAATACTGACATTATCCAAGAAATATCAGAAAGTCCAATTCAGTGTTCAAACCCTTACCTTTAGAAATAGTTAATGCAGGAGACCACTGTGATCTTAGAATATCGAGGCAGATGCTGCCATTACTGTTAATATTTGGGTGATAAATTCTTGTGGTAAAGGCAACCTGAAAAACAAAAGCAAACTTTTAATTGAAGAAGCAGTTGTTCCATTTTATGTGTATAAAATGCTGTACAAAGTAGAAAGAAATGTTACTATTCCCCTCCTATTTGAAAGGTCAACAGAAGTGGCCAAGTTCACCATTCATTTCACCAATAATATGCTCAAACAAAATGCTTTTTGCCTTTACTGAACGGTAACATTCATGTATTTGCTCACCTTCCATTCCTGCCTTGACATTGTGGAATTCTGGCACAAAAGCTGAAATTACAGCTCTCCAACTCTTGCTAAAATAGCTCTGAAGTGTTTGTTACCCATTTGCAGCATGGACTACGAAGAGATTGATTTCCTCTTGTGAAATGCCAAGCTCAATCAGACAACCTAGCAATATACAACAGCCTGAATTGTGGAAAGCTCTAGGTAAATTTGAGTAAAAAACATTTCTTCTACTAAAAATACCTATGCCAAAATTGTAGCCCTAATCGTCAATTATTAATCTAATTGCAGTACTCACCTTAGGAGGTTTGAAAGGGTAGTCTGTGGGAAAGTGAATTGTCAAGAAGAAAACACCACCTTGATATGGACTGTCATTCTGTGGAAGAAAATGTGACAATCAAGGGGCTAGACAAAAAAAAAACATTTTAAAACTACAAATGTGTAAATGTTAAGTACTTACAGGTCCCATGATTGTGGCTTGCCAATGAAACACTAAAAAATAAAAAAAAGAAAGTTGAAAGGGGGAGTACAAACTTAAATTAAATTTAAAAAAATGCTTAGTAAAAAAAAAAAACTTACTGTCATCTCCAACTGGACCCGCTGAACACTGTGCTGGTGGGTCTCGTGCCAAGTCGTTTAGCTCCTGAAAAAAATGATACTGTTAGACTCATAGTGGCACAACACATTGCTCTTTTATGTAGCTGGCACATTCCAAAATTAGCAGCAGAACTGAAATCTGTAATTCTGTAAAATGTAATTCTTTTTTAAGCCAAAGTCCTTCTAAATTTTTAGTTCACCAGAACTATAAAGCTCTACATCACATCTTAATGGCTGTTACATCTGTGAAATTGCCAATTTGATGATTAAATACTAAGATAAAGTACTTTGTCCTAGTATTGGGGTGATTGATTTTAATACATTTAAAAGGTACAGTACACCAATTTTCCTTATTCACTAAATATCAACAAACAGTAGTAGGCAACCAGATTTATATTAAACAGAAAATGTACATATTTTCTGTTTTTTGTACAATATATTGTACAATGTTTAATGTTCTGGTGGCCTGATGGAATACAATTTTTATACACACGTGAATAGAAAAGCTGGCAGGCCCCACGTTTGTCAGATCAATCATCATAGGAGTGTTACATCTGTCTCAGACTGATAGTCCAGTGGCAAGCCAAAAATGAATTCAGGCAGAAAAAGTAAACCTAACAGTAGAGCATCTAAAGGAATTAATGCTAGCCTCCCTTCACCTTCAAAGCATTTAATCCTAGACACAATCATCTTTGCTAATGCTGTACTAAAGCAATGGTAGGAATTGAAAATGTAGACTTTTAAAACCATTTCTCATGTCAAGTGAAGTCCGCATTATGAGAAAAACGATTTTCAACATAAATGATCTTTTAACACAGGACTCATTTGTCTGACATGCAAACCTGAAAGCATGTACATAAGACTTAAATACAAGGAAATATTATATTTTAGAAACTGCTATTGCAGCATAAACTGTAAAACCGTAAACAAAGGCAATGTTGGTATTAGTACTAAAGATACCCCATATAAGCACAGCTCACCTATAAATTGCAATATTGCACTGGCTACTGTATGAAGCTTTATAAAAGGGTTTTTGGACAGTCTTACCCCCTTTTCTTTGCTTATATATTACCTAGCATTGTTTGAAGAGAACGAAATAAATCTTAACCAGCATGACAAATCCCACAAGTATGAATAACAAAGGATATGTGCCTCATCAAGTCTTAAGCAAATTCATTAGAACACACACCCTTTCAGTCTGATTTTACATACAAAAATACACTCAACTGAAATTTCATTTTACCAATGACGTCAATATGTGGCCCATCAAGTTTAAAACGGTAGACATGAAACAAAGAACCACAAATACTTTATTACATGGGGCTTTTTAGTGGTGTGATGTTGGTGCTCTTAAAATAGAAACACGAAACAGCACAGCTACTTCAGTGTTTTAATTCACTGTCCTGTTCCAATGGGAAGGAAAAGCATCAGATAATTTCAGAATCCATGAAGATAACCACCCAGACGCCGAGTTCAACCAGCAGTAAAAGAATGCGTGCAGGCACAGGGATAATTAACTTTTATATGACTAATGAAATGAAATCAAATAAACATCTCCAAACTTGAAACAGTGAGAGTCAACTGCTCAATTCTGTTTACTGTACCAACAATGCCCAGCTTTCACTGCAGCTACCCTGCGCTCAACTCAGGCCATTTCTTTGTACAGCTGACAGCCGCCCTCCCCCACAAAAAATAATTTATGGCACTTTTTTTCTGAAGGAGGAAAGAAAAAAAAACAACAAAACCCCTTTTCATCAGGGCACCTGCGTGCGGTATAGTTTCCACAGTTCTTTGCATTGAAAGCAAGCCAACACAACCAGCAAGTCAAAGATGCCTCCACCTCCGAGTTAAACCCTGCTCTGCAACACCTTTGCTCAGTCTAAATAAAAAAAAACACTGCTAAAAATCAAACGTTTTCATTACATTCACCAATTTTTGTTGCACCGTCAGCAGCGTGGCTAGTGAGGTTTCAAACCACTTGCTCTCCATTTCTTTTGCACGGGAGGACAAGGTGACACTTCTCACATACGCAGTAGCTCCTATGCACTGTCACTTGCAGGTGGACTCCCTACTAAGTATGTGACAGATTATCCAGTATCACCTACAGTAGGTAGTCGTACCTACTAGGACTTTGAAGAGACTCATTTGACTATTTCACCTGAATTTGCAGCGTCATTCTAAAAGGTCACATTTGTTTAATATTTTAATCAACAAAGAGAAAACGTAGCGATGTCGGGCTTTCAAGAATGTGATGCAAAACCAAAGAAGAAGGAAGTGATGTGGACAGAGCCCGTTTTTCTGTGTGGCAGTGGAAAACAAAATCGGACCCACCGCTCAAGAGTGTCAAAAGGTCAGTGCCGACTCTACTAGAACTCAGACCTTCGACTGTTCTGGGTCACCTTAAACAGCTTCCACCTGTTTATTAAGATCAATTTCACATAAAATGTCATTTTGCATTCGACAGATTTCATGCTTGGAAAGTTAAACCGTGCCAGATGATTTCAAGTTTGATTTTTTAAAATCTGGCTACAAATGTCCTTCTACATTTGCAGGTAAATCTGGATTTTAGATCAAAGAAAACAAAAAACAAAGTAATGGTGCTTTTAACATTAAAATGTTTCAGTTTTAAAGAGTGAACACTAGCTGCAGAGCACATTCTCTGCTGTGTGCCAAGATAGCATCACTAACAGCATCAGTATTCCCCTTTAGTTTAACCTTTTCACCAAATTTTAATCCCGTAATCTGAGATGCGCTCACACTGATCTGAAAACTGTGATATTTCACACACAATTGTGGGTACTGGTAGCTGAATTTCAGTGTGAACTGACGTAGGTGCAACAGGGCCTCTAGGTCTTATGATCAAGAATAGTTTAATGTTAATGCAAACACAGCAGCTGCTGCCAGAGTGTATTATGTTAAACCAATGCCAGAAACCAGCTGCTCTGACCTGAAAAATAAAACAGTGGGTTTTTAAAATCGCTCTTTCAATTTCACACAGCAGACATCAAAAGCAGAGGCAACTAACCCTTTCTGCTTATCCCCACATATGTAGCAAGAGGAAGTTGGTGTAATGCAGAAAGAGCTGAAATATTTCAGAATTTGTTTATATGGTGCAGTATCAGTCACTGGTTGAAGATAAAATCTGTAGATTACAAGAAAGTCAAAGACAAATGGTGTTTAGGAACATGTTACATGTGGCTGTTTAAAGAAATAATGGCTTGAAACATGTAGTTGAATTGTACAACAAAGCTACTAGTGACTAAGAAATGCACTGCCTATTAGACACCAAAAGGGCAAAAAATCTTAGATGCTATATTTCCAGCAACTCCTTTCACCCTAAGTTGATGAAATGGTAGCTGCATCAGCATGCACAGGCTGCAAAGAAACAGGTAAAGGTTATTCCATGCTTAAAAGAAAAAGATGCTTCAGCTGTGGAGCCACTATCTAAAGATGGCTCGACACCCGAAACATTGTCTCTCTTCCTTTAAGCATGGAATAAACCTTTACAAGTTCCCTTATGCAGAAAAAGGCCTAGAGACTGGCTTAAAAATAAAACCAGTTGCATTTGAAATGCATTAATTTCCCTGTCACTATAAAAACCCACAAACATCAGGAATTCTATATAAATGCAATTAAGCAAAAAAAAAACTAATCAGACAACATACAAATACAAGAATACATCATCAAGTTCCCCTTTTAATAATTACAGCTGAGGTTGCAGATTCAGTGCGAAATTTCCTTTAAGAACATATATGCTTGCATTGTATGCGTTAATCCAATTATTTAGTCTGATTTCTTTAATAAAGAATGAATAAAGGACTTGTACTCTGAAACTAACAAAGAACTAAGCATGTTAGTCAAGCTGAGCACTGATTATGGATCTTAACCTAGAGCGCTATACCCAAGAATATAAGACAAACCCATTCCACACTTGACAAATACTGCCAGGATACCTCTCCCCATTTGTTTATCCATACATTTTCTAACGGCCTCTTCCAAATCAGGGTCACAGGAGACCCAGAGCCTATCCGGGAACGCAACGGGGACAAGATGGGATACACCCTGGACAGGATGGCAGTCCATTGCAGGGCACACAAAAAAACACGGGACTCGCACCAGGGACAATTTTCCCTGAAGCCGATTAACCTTCCAGTATATCTCGGAGATGAACATGGGCTGAACATAGAAACTCCACACAGATAGCACCCCAGGTCTGGAACAGAACCCAGGGCCCCAGTGTTGTGAAGCAACAATGCTAACCACTGTGCCACCCTCATTTGTTTATATCATGCAAAAATCTGAATAATGAAACCAACACTTTTATCCAAGTATCCTACGATTTCATTGAATTCTACTAGATTCTATAAAGTACCACTTTAGGAAATATTTGCAGAAGCATTAAGGCAGATGTGAAAACCAATAGAATTTGGCCACTGAGTATATGGCTTTTAATACTTCTTTAAAAGCTGTGAATAGCCAAATAAACACTGTTGAAGGATCAATTCTACAACGCCACGTTCTTATTCCTGTATAAACATTACAGCTCCCAGGATGCACAAGGACAGGTTGCAAATGGATGGGCTTCCTCCACTCTGTGCCTGTATAGTCATAGATCAGTTCTCTCAATGCCAAGTCGGCTCACTTGATCATGGCAGGGCTCTGACGTGTATTATATCAGATACTAGGGTGGAGGGGTGGCTCTGTGGCTAAGGATCTGTGCCTGTGATCGGCAGAGGAATCCTACTCCGGTGGGCCCCTGAGCAAGGCCCTTAACCCCAACTGCTCCAGGGGCGCTGTACAATGGCAGACCCTGTGCTCTGGACCCCAAGTTTCTCTCCATGTCTGTGTGTCTGTGTCTCATGGAGAGCAAGCTGGGGTATGTGAAAAGATGAATTCCTAATGCAAGAAATTGTATAGGGCTAATAAAGCAACATTATCATTATTATCATTATACTCCCTGCATTAGAAACACCGTTCTTTGTAAACAAAGTGGGGGGAGGTCACGGAAGAAAAGGCACTAACCAGCATTCCTCTGAAAACAACTGAATTTACTGCCAACATCGTCCAAGGCAAGGTAAAGATGGGAAGAGCTGTGCGCACAATGATATGTAATGAATCTTGGCATCATGTGGGCCAGCAGAACTAAAAATCTAACCTGGGCTATTCCATTACTTGTTTTATCACAGGATTCCTCATGGACTGACAGTTAATATGTAAAACCAGATTGAAGAGCTCAGATAGGTCATGAAGGACACATACAAATGACAAAAACTGTACGGTACATTAACACAAATGCACACGATAATGAAATTGTGATTTTGCATGATAAAATGACAAACTATTACTGATCGGCCCTTATGGAGATCTTTCGGTACATTAAACACCAAATAAAAAATGTAAAAAAGGTGGGACTTTCTTAGATCTTGTGCTGTGTCTTAAATCCCCCAGGATGCTACCTGTTGTATTAAATCTTCCAACTAATGGAATCCTCATTTATCACAGTGGTGTACAGCATGAGAAACTGGGCATTCCTGAATAGGATTATTTCTACTTGACGTATTGGTATTCAAGAGGAGTGCTTAAAATTTCCTAAATGATTTATACATTTAAGAACACAAAAACAGATTCTGATTTAAGATGTCCAATTTAAAGCTGATGTATCTTCATTACCATTGTTTGCTTATGTGATTTAAACCCAAATCTTTTGTAGCAAGAATTTACAGAAAATACAGAATTTTTTCTCCATAACTGTGGTTATCTGGAAAACTTCTACCAGAGGAACATTTCAACAATGGGAAAGTTGAAAAACCCTGCAGAGGTCTGTCAATTTGCCACTGCTATCAAACATGTAAAGATGATTTTCAGAAATGACTTCTCAAAAGGTCAAGTTAAACTGATACACAGCACTGCATGAAAACGACTAAAAATCATCAGGGGATTGTTCTCAATAACTAACCCCCTAAACATGTAAGCATCTTTTGAAGTATGCATTTTAATTTTCTTGATCAACCTTGTGTTTATGCACGATCACAATACTGGTTACTGGACCTTTCTTTTAACCTGATATTGCAATTGCTAATGCCATAAAGCCAAAGATCGTAAAACCAAAAGTCTTTAGCCTTTCTGTTCTTTCCTTCTAAAAACACGATTTAAGCCTCATTAGGTTTGAGGAACAAATCCAACCAAAACATTTTCTGCAGAAAAATATCATGGTCATCAGCGGATTCAGCCAACATTTTTCTCCAGGAAGTAAAACAGACAGACCATCATGCTTCAAAGCTCTGACGCAGGAGAAGATCCTATTTGTTCTCTCCCTCTCACTCTAGAGATGCTCCCAATTTAGGTCTATCCCCTCTCCACTAAAGGGAAGCACTCTAAATTTAAAAAGGAACAAATCATTATCTTAATAATGATTATATATACTAATAGTATATACTAACCACACAAGAAAAGCATTTAAACAGCAGCTGCCAGGTACCTGTTTTATAATCTGGTGTCCAGATCCTTACTAATCCAAGAGCTAGTGACATTTCATCATAGTGCACAATACTTTATGGTCTGCGTTTTAGTTTTGTACAAGTTTTAGATAAATCTGAACACTGTATTAAGGGATGTGCACAGTCAATGGAAACAAATCCATGGTGGGTTCTGACAAATTAAGCAATGCAAATATGGCACAATGGCTCACTCGCTAAAAGATGCTCGTTTCCGGCCTTATAGCTCAGTTTTAGTGTGGCACTGAATTTAAGGAATCATGCACACATTAGGCAGAAAGGCAAATACAAACCTATGGTCGGATGCTAACATGGGAGGAAAAAAAAACAGCAATTAAATACAGGGATGAAGAGGATGTACCATTGTTCTTGGAGAGCTGAGGTCAGCACTCGCACTCACAAAAAAAAAAAGAAACATGCTGAAAGCAAGGGACTCCAGAAGATTAAAGAAGCACGCAAGCTTTGAGACGAACAATCCATATCAGGAACTTTTACCAGGGCTGTTAAGGTTTTCAGCCATGTGTTAGAAGCAGATATCCTAGCTTCTTTCAGGAAATGGCTGGATGAGTTCCTCAGATCAATTAGCAACTCACTACCAAAAGAGTTGGTGGGGCAGAACAGTCTTATCTTGGATGTAACCTCAATTATGTTCTTAATAAAAGACGATATAATTCTGCTAACAAGTTTTCTTCACAGGATCACAAACCATACCAATAATCCGAAATTAAGTGATGCTATAGTACCTAAACTGGTAGAAATTTGGGGTCGGTCCGATATTATACAAGTCTTCAAAGTTTCTGATTCCTGGCCATTTGTTTTTATATTTCTTAGGGAATTAACCTTTTTTTTTTAATATTGCACTGGTGTTACATTCACCCTCTCTGCTGGCAACTGTTTTGCAGAAGCAGCATTGCCCGAAATGTACCAGCCTGGGAAATCAGCCAGAAGGTAAGATTCTGCTACCTGTACAGCTGAAGCAGAGCTGATTCATTTACCTGTCTGATTCAGGTTGTGGTCAGCGGCTACTGCTACAAAAGAAATGAAACACACAGCATCACTGGATTTGTAGTGGATTTCAAGTATGTAAACAAGCACAAGGTTCTGCTGTCCACAATGCAAACTGAGGGCAATCAACCACCAATTACTGAAGCAGCACATATACGGATGAATAACTAGATGGTCTCCCAAATCTTGATTTTGTTGGTTCGCAAGCAGGAACTTCACCCAATCTTGTACACCAAGTTAACACCAAGTCTTTGCTGAAAACAAGGAATCACTGTGACTCACAGAAAACATTTTCATGACAGCTGCCAGTGCTTACATTTACCACATCCTGACAACTCAAACCTCAGCTGACTTGAGCTTAAAAGCTGCAGGACAACCATGAGAAAAGAAAAAAAAGTTCATCATCGTCTGATGAATGCTCACGAAGAAACTAAAAATGATAGTATTGTCTGTAATATGAACTCTGAAGCATTTGGAACAGAAGATGATTTTTGAAATGTCATCTTTGTGTTACCCTGCTTCCAAAAGGTGACTAGTGAGTCAGATTTCAACTGTTACGCCAGAGTGTTTCAACTATTTGGCACTAAACATAAAATATCAAATCTGACAGGGGCACTTACTACGTACAGGAATATGCCTAACCCAAACGGCTTGGAACTGGATGTACAGCTCTTTTGAAACAGCAACAACACTTAAGCAAAGTGGCACAACAAGCTTTGAGAGAACCTCCCCTGCATCTACTGAGGTAAAGCAATTGGTTTCATGGTCAAACTGCCTCCAAGACCACGTAACACGCGAGTGAGGATTCTCTGGAGAAAACATCTACCTGCATGCGAAACCGGAATTTCTGGGAAAACTACTAGCGATGAGCCAGATAATGTTTGCGCTTACAACACACTTTTATACCCCACATGGAACCTTCCTTAAGATTTACTTTACGCAAAACTCCAGCAACTATAACAAACTTCCTGGCAGTGAATACAAAAATTGATGCAGCACTTCTGATGACAGTTCACTGGATAATGAAACTTAAATTTATAGCTGGTATAACGTTACACACTGTTATAGTATAAAGAAAAAGTACATTACAGGTGCCACAGAATACAATATTAAGAAACCATAACTGCTTCCTGAATGGGTGTACTCATAATGGAATATCTTGTTTTTATACATGGAGAACCTCATTAACATATATTGCTACGGCTATTACTACACAGTAAATCGATTATACCTGCTGTAGTGTTGAGCAACAGCCATGAGGTTTCACTTCATCAGTGTATATGGTTAGCTGTATCGGGTTTTACAAGGTCTGCTTGCTCAATTACATGTACACAAGACCATATACGCGCTATTAAGTGCAGCAAAGCTATTCTTTTAAAAACATTCCCCTTTGTTATGGAGAGTGGATGTAAAGGCCCTTTTGTGTAAATCACCAATTTAAAAACGTCACAGAATTATTTGCTCAGAAGAATCCCCGCACATTAATAAACTGAATATCCTTGATGCAACATCTTTCTTCGCCAAGTAAGGCATCAGTAACTGACATTTTATTTTAGGCTTCTTGGATTTTGATAAGAGCAGCAAATTATATTGCCTAAACATTTTTCGTATGTATGCTGCACAATCATTAAACAAGCTTTTAAAAGCTTATGAACAGCCATTATCTAATGATTGCACCCCATAGGCCCTGGGTGTTATTGTTTCTTTTTCTGGTCTCTCCTCTTTTCTTTCTGTATGTTAAGCAGCTCTGCTGAAATAAAACCACTCTAGAAAGCTCTCGTCCTGCCATAATGCATCGGGTTTGACAGCCTGCAGTTCAGTGGAGCTGGAAGATTTCAGAATTTTCAAAATGAATACACATTAACAAGCGACAGCTGAAATGGACATAGCCACTGCTATATTCCACCTGAGTAATCCGTTCAATTGTATATGGCTTCAGAATCAGAAATGTTTTTGCTCAAATCTTTTTGAGGAGACGAATTACATCCGTGTCTATTTCTTAATGTAACACAATACAGACTTACTATTTCTCAAATATTACAATTGTGTGCTGTCATTGCTAAACAAAGCAGTATGACAATGTATTTGTTAATCCAAAGTAAACCTGATGCATATTCATTCATACTATACTAAAAGCACAAGAGCATGTCAAA
Source organism: Lepisosteus platostomus (assembly GCF_059453375.1). Lineage (NCBI taxonomy): Eukaryota > Metazoa > Chordata > Actinopteri > Semionotiformes > Lepisosteidae > Lepisosteus > Lepisosteus platostomus. The sequence continues at coordinate 18,883,363 of NC_142611.1, forward strand.
ATGTACCTAGTCTTCAGTCAATCTATATGACGCAAAGCACTAAGGTGTATAAGGTTGAAAATACCACCCTAAAAATGTTACATCATAATCTAGGGCCTTCTCCTGTAATAATCATAATCTCCTTCACCAAATGCTCATAATGAATGTTTTGAAAATGGTGAAGTGGTAATACAATCGAGAATCAGAACAATATTTGTGAGGGATCTCCCTGCACAAAACATGACAAATGTGGAATCTATGATTCTTACAAGCACCTCTCCAAAAGGCAAGCCTCAAGTTCCATAAGCATTTGTGTATAAAGGGTCTACATTTACAAAGAATTATACGTACTGGCAAATACAGGCAGAAATCTGGTAAAAGTAACTCCTGCAGTTGTCTTGCCATTTCTGTTTATCTTGTGAGCACAAAGGGGACACATTTTCATACACTATCTGCAACAGCAATCCTATTATCATGACGATAGTACTTGTACATTTATACGAGAACTGTTTTCCATGGAAAGGATATTTCGAAAAGCAGCACTGCCTCTGATGAAAATAGTGATCAGGGACCTGAAAGATATTTAAGCAGGGCCATTGTGCTGAACTGTGCTTAAAGGAAAAATAGCAGATAAAATGTATACTGGACTTCTACTTCCACCAAAAACAAAAATACCCACAAATGTTAAATGTGTATATTTAACAAATATACATGGCTGGACACTGGATTTGAGCAACAGCCTAGGCAAGGGAAATAACTGCAATCTCATTTTTACACTATGACATTACATGACAATGACCGAGCAGACCAACAATTTCACAACATTAAAAATTGTATATTTAGTATTTCAATATATGTAGCATGTAAAAAATAGTCACTTTTTCACTTTTCAGCTCTTGAATCAAATTCACACTTTATGCAACACTAACAGCTGTGAGCATCAAATCTAGGAGCGCAGTAGGATGCACCTGGTATTGGTTATGAAATTTAAAGAAATGTCATTGATCCACATTTCTGACCCTCAATCCACTGACTGGTTCTAGATTCATCACTGCTGATCAGCATCTATAATTCAGACACTACTTACAGACAGCTTCTAACAGAGGTCCTCCCTGAATTATAGTCAGCATACTTATTCAGCTTTTTAAAACTAACATAACCCCAGTCACTCAGCTGAATTTTAAAATGAGCTGCAATCACTTACTCCTTGTTACAAGCAGAATGACTTGTCACATAACCCAAGAGCAACAATCTTCTACATATGGGAACAATGACCAAAAAGCTCTAGGAAACGCTGATGTGCAATGCAGCAAGCTTTGCACAACAAAACTTTCAGAAATGCTTTTGTTTTTTGTAAACCAATGCCACTAGAGCCTGAAATGTTGGGGAAAATATACCAGGCATCTAAAAAAAAATTACTACTATTTCTGTAGTTATGGTTTTAGAAGAGTATAAAGTTTTCTTTTATATTAACTGCTCATACATGACTGAGATAAACTCAAGTGACTGCACAAAACTAAACAAATTAGCAAGTGTTTATTGGACAAGGTAATGAGACCATTTAAAACATTACCCTGGTAAACAAAGAAAAAAAAAATCTATTTGCCTTACTTATCAAAAGCCCAACAGCTCTGTGCAACCAGTACTCTTGAGACTGGATTAAGTCACTGTAGTTGGAGTCAACAGCACCATAGCCAAGTCCTCATTAACAAGTTTTTCAGAGACCATCTTAACGTAGGTAAGGAAATGTGATTCAGACACGCAGAACAATACTCTGATTGTTGGGTAATACAGACCAAATCAAATCTCTGGAGAGGTCAAAGTATGAGGTTCTAGACAAGAACAACTCTACAGATCTCTACTTGTAGTGACATGATGGCTACCTGACTGCGTGGTGCTGTAGTAATCAAGTCCTGGGATCTCACTTGCTGCCCTTTCTGAGGGCTCAGCTTAGAGTGATAACATGCCAGCAGAATAATGCATACTCATGCTGCAACTGCATTTCACACTAGATCCCCTGTTGTTGACAAAAGTCCAATGGCATGTATGTGCACATTAAATGTCACTATCTACTACAAAAAATATAATTCCTGCTTTATAAATATTACAGTTTTTAATATTTCCTTTAATGCTCAGTATTTTTTTGATGTGGCAGAAAGACATAACAAAGTTCACATCTTGTATGTGTCCTGAAAACTGGTATCAATACCACATTAGCATATAACTGTGCTACAATGGGGAGTCAACATCTGAGACATTCTGATCAAAAGAATCAAAAGGTTTGCCTTAATTAACTAATGTTTTTTTTGTAAATCTTTAGTCCAGGAAAGAAAAGACAGTCGGAGAGAAACAGGCAGAAGAACACAGAGAAAAGGGAGCCACCGGAGGTGCGAGGGCCTTGTTCAGAATCAACCATAAAGACTGATCTGAGTTCAGGATTTGAACCTTGTTTGGGAAACCCTGTTATCCTGTATAAGGAATCCCTAGGTTAAAATGGTCTTTCCTGATTAGTGGATGCATTTTTAAATAGGAATACAGTCCCCCATTCTCTTAGTAGTAAGCCATATCCTGCTTAGAAGGCAGGATTATCTCCATGTTAAAGCTAACTTGTATGATTATGTTGTGTGTCTAGTATTGTCACTATTAATAAATGTGTTTATCCCAGATTGCCTGATTGGGTTACTCTTTTCACCAAAGCTGTGCCAGAGAACAAAGAACACAGGTGTCTCTAAATATACCAACTACTCAGGTATTTCCTGGGCATATCTTTTACAATTTGGGGATTTGGGGGGGTAATTATTTTAATTATTGATTATCCTGCTCTATTTCAGTAACTCGTTTGTAACACCCTATTTCTAAGAGCTTTACAGCAACTGATGAAAAATCTAGACACCCTTTGCTATGCATCTGTTTAATGAAACATTTTAACGTAGAGGTACACAAAACCTAAAAAACAGAAAAAAGGCAAGCTTCAGAAAAAAAAACCCATTACAGAACATAAAATGGATTGATAAAATAATACAGCATGAAATGTACACAAGAGGAAAATGGTGGATAGTCAGGTAGCAGAGAGTTCAACTGACAATGCAGTGAATGGGAGTAACTACTTTCACAAGCTTTGCCCCGCAGTTGCATTGAAGTCATACAAGTTTAAATCTATTTCTACTGGGATCAGGTTGCAGAATGGTGTGGACAAAGTCATCAAAACACTTTACATGTAGAAATGTGATACTAACGCAAATGAACAAGGCAGCACAAAGGCATACAAGGCTTGAGAGGTTAGAGAATTTGTAAAACAGTATATAAGGCGACATGACTGGAAAAACAAAGCAGAATCTAAAAGTTGGGCTTTTGGGAACAGGCTAGAAATGAATTTAAAGATTTTTATGCTTAATTTGAATAGACTTATTCAAGAAAGACTATTAAACAGGTTGTCTGAATGTAAATGAGGTTCTCTGCAGAACCCTCTCATTTCTTGACGTCAAGAGAATTTGAATGTTGGAACTAAGTAACACTTGCTAATCTTCAGAGCTCTCTGTAAGAGAAATTCAGCATAGACTGAACAGCAATCACACCTATTGTATTTTGCTACTTCCGTTAAATGCATTTTTAGCAAAAATGTACAGACTGGCAACTACACAGATTCCCAGGTTCTCTCAGGCACTATCCAGTCTAGTATCCAGCATGTACTTCAAAGAGGTTCTGAAATCCTTACCTATATACCTGCGCTGAAGTCAACAATTAAGAGCCTTTATCCATCTTGGACATTTTTGTGGTACTGAAATACATTTTTCAGCATGTGTCCAGTACACTACCCATAACACTTCACAAGGGCTATGTTGTTGCACCATTTAAAATACTTAAATTGAACTTGGAGGGAAATATTCGAAGACTATAAGGAATACACAGAAAAAAAAACATCAGTAGACCACACTATGCACATTTCTATGAGGAAATTGTTATACTTCATTTTTCAGGGCAAAGAAACTATCTTGATCCAGATAATGGACACTCAACAAATGTACCAAGCATACCATATTTACTGATCAACATACAGCCTAATCATAGTGGGATTTTTAACTTTACTGCTACAACCAACTTACAAGTAGCTTCGACTGCTCCTTCTTGTCTGTTAAAAGAAAATAATAAAAATATTGTCATACAGGAGCTGCAGAGTTCATGGGAATAGATCTAAAATGACACGCATGGTCGCAAGATATGCAACTACTGGCTGATGGAGGAAAATCCATCTTGAAGTACCTTGTTTTTGGGGACAGAATAAACTACCTGACTGACATCAATGAAAACTAACGAGGAACAAGTAAAGGTTTATTCCATGCTGAAAAGAGAAGAAAGGAAACAATGTTTCAGCTGTGGAGCCTTCTTCCAGTGAAAACTGTGAAATCAATGAAAACTGATTACTGTTATACAGACAAAATGACACGACACTTGCCATGAAATTTAAAATAAACTGCAGAAATGAGATTAAAATGACCTTTTTAAACCACTTCCAGACAATCGTCTGCTTCTAAATGTAAGAATACAGTTCCAGTTGTAACAGGTTTTGTGTTAAAACAAGCTGGATATAATTTGGGGGGAGGGGCAAATCTGTTTGTATAGCTATAAAGCTACCACTGGAAAAATACTTTGTTCTTCCTTTATCCTTTTGGTGACATTTTAATGAGAATTCCTAACTTACAAATACAGCTATCTGGGCATGTGTGAAGGACTGTATGAAAAACCTATTCTGACACTACCTGCTCACAAGCACCACAGGGTATGTAAAACAGCTTATTAGTTTCTTCACCAGTGAACATTTAACCTATCTTGCTCTGGATAATTTAACAAATTGGCATATTTCATTCTACTTTAAGCAGCAGTGCCCATTTTTGTTAAGATGTTATCCTAAAAGCTCACTGAAGACCACCAAAAACATATTCAGCTCCACAAATTTGGATCCATTCTTCCAAGTGAAAAGGAACAAATTTAAGCCACTGAAGAAAATTTATATATATATAACAAGACCGGAAAAAAACATCCCTTATTTTTAGTACAATCTATATTTGTGCATCTCAGGTTGCCTATACCCATTTTCCAGATAAGGAAGTCAAATGGGATTAAATTTCAATGAGACAAAACTATTAAACTAGTTAATACAGCCTGTCTCAAAGAGTGGAAAAAAGACAAAGACATTACAACTAATTCCCACAGAGACTAGCAAAACCCTGAATAGTTTAGGTTACCTTAAGTGTCCATCGGCGAACAAGTCTGAATTATTTAAAGAGGCGATGCCTGGGTACCTTTATGCAGGTGTTACATAACTTGATTACTGTATCTGGAATCTCCCTGTGCAGTCTGAACACAGCATTCAATTCCTGTTAACTAGGAGGAAGTGTTACCCAATCTCTTTAAACTCTGCATACAGTTTGACAGGCCAAGAAAAATGCTCTAGGAGACATTTCTAAAGAAAGGACAAGACCAGGGATTAAGTAAAATCGACCTAGTTAAGGTACTGTGCTACTAATGCTGGTTATCATTGGTAACCTTAACCTTGACAAACCGAGCAAAGCAACAAGCCACATGCTCAGCGGCTAGATTACGATTACAGAGCTCTCATTCCACCTTCAAATCGTGTTTTGAAAGGAGCACTTTGTAGCGAGAAGAACAAGAACCTGCCAGACGTATTCGTCGCTGCCTCCATACTAAAGCGCTCTGCCACCAGCCCCGTCACAAGGGGCCGATAGAGCACATTGGGAAAAGTTGACAATGAACTATAGTGGGGGGTAAGATGTTTCTATCTAAAACAAACTTCGAGTTTCAGTCACCACATCTATACAGTAACATGTTTAGCGAAAATGGGCGCATTTCCAGAGTCCCCCCCCCCCCCCACATCCCTGCTAGGTCCAGATCCTTCTAGACCATGCCAGTGGTATTAATCACGACTTCGTAAGGGGCTGAGTGAGTTACATCCGAGACATTTTCTCACGTTAACAGTAAAAACATGCTCCACCCTACACACGGTTGTTAAAGCAATCGGGGAGCAGCCCCATCGCAGACTGGATGTCACAGGGGCGAGCGCCCACCAGGGCCGTTTTCTGTCGATAAAATCCGGTTTAGAGGGCCAGATTGTCAATTTCTTTCCTTTTACTGCCCTAGCGCAATGTCGCCAGCAGCCCTTTGCGATGTGCTTTCATGAATGATTCGCCCATTCCGTTTTTGCTCAAATGCGCTGTAGCTACTTGACACTGACGGGACCCGTCAGAGCCGCCATTTTAAAAAATAAATAAATAAAAAAAATGCAATGCGGTTCTTTTAACAAAACAAAAAGAGATAAAGAGAGACATGCGGCCGATTAACCACTTTGTCCCAGGGAAAGGGCCACACGTACACCCAGAACCAACATCGCCAAACCAACAAAAGAAGCCTCCTCTCCGGTCACGGCTGCCGATGAGGCAGAGAGCGGCCCCGACCCCGCGATCCAGCCGGGATCGCTGCCCGTACACCGACACCCCTCCCCGGCCAGGACCACTCGCCCTGGGGGCCCAGGGGTCACACTGGCAGAGCGATTGCCCGGCCCCAGCAAGGGGGGGGGAGAAAGAAAGAGAAAGAGAGAGAGAGAGAGACGCCGGGTTACATAACATACAACGAACGGAGCTCAAACCGAGCGGCCACCATCTTCCCACAAACCAGAAACACACCGCCATTACACGCCAGGCAGGGGGCAAGGCCGGGCCTGGTGGGGGGGGGGGGAGGACAGCTGCCTGGGAATCTGCCGTGTCCTGCGAATCCCGGCTACGCCGAGGAAACCCAGCGCCAGCGCGGCGCTGCAGCGCAGGAAACGGGCCACACCGTGGACCAAGCCGTGGACACGATTAACCCCCCCCCCATACACACACACATACACATCACCACGGCCAACACAGGGCTTGCGATCCTACTTTACCTTGTGGATTCGCTTCAGCGCCATCTCTCTCTCTCTCTCTCACGGGTCGGTTACCGAAGGAGCAGCAGCAAAACGTCTTCTCAGTCCAAATCGCCAGCGGGTGTGTGAGTGTTGAGTGAGGGAGAAGGTAAAAATAAAAATTAAAAAAAATAAGATGCCACGCTTTCGTCCCCGGGGGGCCCACTCTGTTGGAGGCGACCACAAAAAAGCCGAAAAAAACCGACAAACCACTCTGTGATCACCAGTAGCTGGCCTCAATGATCACTCGCTCGCTCCCGATTACAGCCGCCGGTCCTGCCAGCTCCTCCGTCCCTCTCCCTCGCGCTTCTGCTCCACAAGATGGCCGCCGCGGCCGGAACTACACACACCCTGCTGAGCCGGCCCACCTCTGCTGTATCACTCCGCCCCTGCCGCACCACAGCGTCAGAGAAATTAGCCCCTCTCTTCTTCTCTCTGACGGGAAGGACACAGCTACAATACTAATACTGTTTTCTCTTGGATACCTTTGGGAAAGGCAACCCATATAAACTGTACATCAGGGTCACGGCAATCCCCTGAACTAATGCTTTCTCCTTTCTAAGAACCCATGTTAAAATATTTTTCACAGGTCAATCAATCTGTTACAACTCAGAATGCTTAAAATAAGATAAGGTCACTATATTAGCCATATACAATTTCTTGCATTAGGAATTTGTCTTTTCGCATTACCCAGCTTGCTGTCCTTGAGACACACAGGCACACAGACGGGCAGAGAGAAGCTTTGGGTCAGAGCGCAGGGTCAGCCATTTATACGGCATCCCTGGAGCAGTTGGGGTTAAGGGCCTTGCTCAAGGGGCCCAACAGAGTAGGATTCCTCTGCCAGCCGTGGGATTTGAGCCGGCAACCTTCTAGCCACAGGCGCAGATCCTTAGCCACATTGCCACCACTCTGCCCCATATTCTATATGCTTATAGAATAAAATAACATTGATCTATCTTCAAATGGCTTTATCTAACACAGGATAGCAGGAACAGAATCCTATCCCAGCAAGCAAGAGGTGCAAGGCGGGATGCACCCTGGATGGGACACCTGTCCATTACAGGGCACACAAACTTACACATACACTGAAACTAGGGTCAATATTCCCAGATGTGACTAACCTACCAATATGTCCTTGAACTATGGAAGAAAACAGGAGCACCCAGAGAATTTTTAATGACCACGGAGAGTCAAGACCCCGGTTTTATGTCTCATCCAAAGGACGGCACCTTTTTACAGTATAGTTTAGAATAAGTGATAGGATCATCAACAACAAATACTAAACCAATTTTAATTTGATATTATGTATGGATTTTGTGTGTTTGTGTAGTAGTGGTGGGGGGATTGCTTATTGAGAGAGCACTCTGTAAAAAGAAAAGCTTGAAATCCCTGGAATACAATGAAATGGAGTCAACTGACTGAACATTCCTAAGCAACCTTCACCTAGAAAATTATGAGACCCCTCAGAACAAATGCTTCTTTTTGTGAATCAATTTTTAAGGCCATTTTCAAAAACAACATACAATCACAATACATTATATACTCATATATAGTAAATGGACCACATAACAAGAACATAACATAATTGACATAACGCTAATTCAGTTGTTACATCCAGATTATTTGCAGCTAACCCCTCATTATGCTCATTGTCCTTCCTGTCACCAACCACATTCAAAAACACAATTCAAAAACGTAAAGCACAATTCTTTCTTCCATTTCAGTTGCTTTCCCTAAAGCTATTTTTACTTGTTTTACAGGTACAGAATAATTTGTGTAAACGTCACAGTCACAGTCGAAACGTTGTGTTTCTTTTCTCTTCTTTTCGGCATGGAATAAACCCATTACCTGTTCCTTAAGTTGATGCCATGAAGGTAGTACAGTATGTATTTTTAATTATGTAGCTGATTAAAAGAATGTTTTACCTATAGATTTACATTGTGAAACCACAAATTTTTCATAGATGTGACACCTGAAGAAGGCTCCAAGGCCGAAATGTTGTGTTTCCTTTCTTTTCTTTTCAGGATGGAATAAACCCGTTACCTGTTCCTTTGCAGCCTACACATGCTGACGCAGCTAGCTATATCTTTATTAATACAGACATTAAAGAGTACCCAATTTAACTAGCTAGTGTCATTCATATTTAGGCATAACCTTTCTCACATTTTATAGGAACATCTTTTTTTCCTATTGCCCACAGACTTCTAATTTTGTTCTCCTAAACACTAATAGAAAATAAGATGTGAAAGAATGTAAAACAAACCTCCTTGAGTATGGCCAGCAGCCATATCGCCCTGCAACTCACAACTGGCAGCCCATTGAAGCTAAGCAGGTGTGAGCCTGGTCAGTACCTGGATGGGAGACCTCCGGGGAAAAACTAAGGTTGCTGCTGGAAGAGGTGTTAGTGGGGCCAGCAGGGGCCAGCACCCTGTGGTCTATGTGGGTCCTAATGCCCCAGTATAGTGACGGGGACACTGTATACTGTAAACAGGTGAGATGTAAAAACCGAGGTCCTGACTCTCTGTCCTCATTAAAAATCCCAGGGCGTTTCTCGAAAAGAGTAGGGGTGTAACCCTGGCGTCCTGGCCAAATTTCCCATTGGCTCTTACCAATCATGGCCTCCTAATAACCCATATCTATAAATTGGCTTCATTACTCTGCCTGTCAGGGAACAAGTACCTATGTGCTTAGTAATAATAATAATTTCTTACACTTCTATAGCGCTTTTCTGGACACTCCACTCAAAGCGCTTTACAGGTAATGGGGACTCCCCTCCATCACCACCAATGTGCAGCATCCTCCTGGATGATGCAACAGCAGCCATAGTGCGCCAGAACGCTCACCACACACCAGCTATCAGTGGGGAGGAGAGCAGAGTAATGAAGCCAATTCATAGATTTGAGTGATACCTAGACAAGAGACCATCTGGACTTTGACAACAGCGTATTTCAGTAATTATTCTAATAGCTGAAATTCAAAAGAATGTGTCAATTTCTCTGCATTCCTAATTATGAAAGAGTGTGTTAGTTGAGCATTATTTCTCAAGTGGAGAATGATTCATAATATTGTGACAAATAGAAATGTAACAAAATGGAGAAAGACTGCCAGACTCCATGCTACTATTCAATGTTACTAGAATATTTGATATTGGCTCAGCAAATGACAAATAAAATGACAAAATAACACCCCTCCATGCTGTTGGACATGCTATACAGACTTGTTTCAATTCATACCAGTTCTTTTGCTGTGGCTTTGTAGTGTCGGGTATCGCCACGTTTCTGACTTTTGATTTTTGAATCCAGGGTTTTACCAGGACATAAATCTTCTATCTAAACATCTGTGAGCTCCCCCCTCCCTTTATAACTTTGAGAATTTTACTTAGGGAATCTATCATTCAAGACTATGCCTTATGGAGTAATTTTCAACAATTAGTATGGGTATTCTCTTCAAAACCATAATGCCATCTAAAAATAATACTGGTTGTGACCACATAACATTCTCTGTAACGAGTTTCTTTCACCTCCTTTTAATGGACAGGATGGTGTTTAAATATACTTTAGGTACTAACATCAAAGCAGAAGATATTCACTTTGGTTACAACAATGAATTAAAGCTTATGGCTGCAGGGTTACTAATATAATGTTTTCCAGACAGTAATGGTTTATTCTTCTTTCATGAAGAGATGAATGCCTTTTCTTCCATGTAATAAAACCATGAAAAGCTCCCATGTGCTATCTGCTTTTAACAGAGGGTCTCATCTGCTCTGCCTTCTCTTCCTCCTTGAAATTAGGTAATAAACTGTTTATCTCCTTTTTATTGCATGCTGTTTGATTGGAAAGGAAATATTTCTCATATCAGGCTTTAAATTTCAAAGATCCAGCAATTGGCAAACTTAAAAAGGAGCACACAATTTTTTAGGTTGAACTACAACAAAGAAAAACATAGACACAGAAAATATATAAATATTATTCATAATAAAACTTCAGAAAAATAAAACTTCAGAAAAATATATCATAGTTGACAATCTGCCTACACCGTATTGTTTTAACAGGAACCCGGCATGTTTTCCTTTTATGTGATGTGGGTAATCATACAAATTGTTTACTCATGATGTGTCATTTGGTTTATAAGACAATATTGCACCAAAAGATAGCAGAATACAAAAAATCAATCCAAAATATGTCATCAAACATTTGTTTGTGAAAGACACGGAGCTTTGTGACATGTGAATCTGATTTTTCAATATATTCATTTGTCAGTCGTTTTTTCCTTTTTATTATTATTATACTTTCTTGGTCCCTCCCAGGATGAGACCTGTCCTGTGCTCTCAGCTCAGCCTTGTTCCCATGTATATGGATAGGGTTACTATGACACTCGTCAGGACAAAAAAGCTGATAATAATTGATGGATTGAATGGATGGATGGACTGAAACTGGATAGCACCATTTTTACAATATTATGTGAATGATATAGTTTGTTGGCTACAAAACCTTCCATCCATCCATATTATAGCCACTTCTTCCAATTTAGACTCTCAGGGATAAGGAACAGGCATAAAACAGGGTGCACCCTGGATACGACACCACTCCAGACATAGACACGCTCACACCAGGCCAAATTGTCCAAGAAGCAAGTTCCTACCGGATTGTAAGAAGAAACCACAATACCCAGAGGAAGCCCACACAATGCACAGGGAGAACACACTTCATGCAGACAACAGGTCCAGGTCCAAATTGGAACCCACAAGCACAGCACTGTGACACCATGCCACCCACAAGGGGTATGTCTACTTATAAAATCATAGACTGTTATCATACACTGTCAGTGCTGACAGCAGCTTGAGTAGAAGCAAAATATGAACGTTATAGTATATTGGTTTGCTTGAAGAATCCAAGTAGTTCAGCTTTTTCTGCAGAGCTACGAACCCTCATGTGGCAATTTTGGACAGCCCATGAACCTCTATATCTCTCCTCGCCTTGCTTTTTTCATCTTGTTTCCTGTCTCAACCACAACAGCTTTGAAGCAATTTGGTGTCTGTAGTCCACTGCAGGCTACTTATCCACCTGCCAGCAGACGTATCACCCTGCAAATCACAACTGGCAACCCACTGAAGCTCAGCAGGTGTGAGCTTGGCCAGTACCTGGGTGGGAGATTTCCTGGGGAAAACTAAGGTTGCTGCTGGAAGAGGTGTTAGTGGGGCCAGCAGGGGGTGGTCACCCTGGAGTCTGTGTGGGTCCTAATGCTGACTCTCTGTGGTCATTAAAAATCCCAGGGTGTTTCTTGAAAAGAGTAGGGGTGTAACCCCAGTGTCCTGGCCAAATTTCCCATCAGCCTTTACCAATCATGGACTCCTAATAATCCCCACCTATAAATTGGCTACATCACACTGTTCTTCTCCCCAGTGATAGATGATATGCGGTGTGAGTTCTGGCACACTATGGCTGCCATCGCATCATCACGGTGCAGGCTGCACACTGGTGGTGGTGGAGGGGAGTCCACACTACCTGTAAAGTGCTTTGAGTGGAGTGGAGTGTCCAGAAAATCACTATATAAATTAAGGAATTATTATTACCTATACATTTTCATCCCAATTGTTCTGGTGAGGGTCATGACTGGGTCAGATTTCAGCTCCTCCAGGGGGATTCCCAGGAATTTGTACACTAGCCAAAATAAACAGTTCCTCCAGTGTGTCTCACCAGGTTGGCCTCAAGGTCTTCTCATTGGCAGAAGTGCCTTGCAGGGCTCAATGCAAGCCCCCAAGGGAGACATCCTCATTAAAGGCCTAAACCTAAATGACTCCCTATGATCAAGAGGGGTAGTATCTCCACTCTCCCAGACAGTTTCTCACTCTCTTTTGGAGACCAAGTCCAACAGCCCTAGGAAGAAATCTTACAACTGCTGTCTGTACAATTCAATTGAATTTCAATTCATCCTCTATTATCCCCTGCAGGGATATTGTGTAGGGAAATACCTGCAATTTCCCAAGAGGTTGTGAGCACAGAAGAGGTTAGAGATATAGGTCGTTCTACACAACTGAGAGCTTTGTCTGAGAACTCTGCTTCACCACCATGGTCAAGCACAGCACTTCACACACAGCCTGTATGTCAGCCTTTTCAAAAGTTAAATCCATTTCATTTATAGCAAAATGAAGAATGAAGCAGCACAAAGACCTAGCAAGAAACCAGACTCACATTAGATTAACAATTCGGTTTAAGGCTGCTTTATGCTAACAACATTATGCTAAAGGAGGCAGCACCACTGACTGCTATGCTATTGTGTACCAAGGCAGAACTCAACACAAAGACGACTATACCTTATACAAAATGTAGGAGCTTCAAAGCATTCGGATAAAGAAACCTAATTGCTTTAAATTGCTTTTCCGATCTTGATTGTACTAATAGGATTGTTATTTAATGGAGTTCTATGATTTATTGGTTATACATAATGTATGCCACACTTATATTTCAGTATAGCTTATGTTTAAAATTTCACAGCATATACAGTACGTTAATGGATACAAAGACAACATTTATTCCTGAAATTATCATATAAATATGTCTATACAGGTTTCAGCAATGTGGGATCGTACAGGCAATTCCATCACAATTTCCTTTCTGTGAGATTTAAGGAAGAGAAAAGGAAGGAACATGGTAACCTGAGAGATGGGCAAACCTTCTCTCTGCAGAAATACTTCATCCGTGGGTCTAGACATTGTCATTCCACATTGTCATGAAAATGCAAGGAAATGGGCAGTGAATTAAAAGAATGGACATCATGTCAGTCTGACTTGTCTTCAATATGGATTAGTACCAAATAAATATACGGTATTTTCAATTACATTCCTGTTTTTACAGCTCTTTTGTTTGGTAAAGATTTAATGATAGGCACACATTTCTTTATGTTATTTGTATATAACAGAACCTGCGCCTAAACAAGAGCTTACCTTTTCTGACAACAACATCAAAGAAGCCAAGGAATTTTTATGGCTAACAGCTCCACAGCATCTTCCCCTTATAACTAACCTCATCAGACCCCTCAACTACCAACTCTACCAATTCCTCACTTCAGAGAAAGATAAAAAACTCAATCATCTTCTACAGAAAAAGACCATCAACACCCCCACCACCTCAACCAATCCTAACCTTGTTGTTACCATACCCTCTGACCTTTCCCTTTCACAGCATGAGTGATCTCTTCTTAGCAAAGGCCTCGGTTTTGTTCCAGTCCTGAAGAAGCTGGACATCCCACAAACCCAAGTTAACCTCAACCGTTTTCACCCCGGGATTTGGCTCAAAGCTCATTTTGCTGACGACTCCTTTTCACCAGTAGCGGACATAAACCCGGTCACTGATGCCATTAACAATATCAATCCTAAACGGACTTCTTGGACTACCCCTTCCGTCTGTTTTCCACCAGTTCATTACTTTATTAACCAATGCAACATGCAAGTTCCCAAGACCCTTTCCACACCCAAAAACACAGGTCTAACCTCACCCAAGGAGAAATTCAGGCACTCCATTCTCCCCGCAACAGGGATGACATTGTCATCAAACCAGTGGACAAAGGAGGAGCTGTTGTGGTGTGGCAAAAAGACCTGTACATTAAGGAAGCCTCCAGACAATTAACTAATACTTCTGCCAACCGTCCTCTCCAACAGGATTCTACCACTGACTACCAGAAGGAAGTGGTATCCACTATCTCTCTTCTTATCAGCAACTAGGAGCTCCCCCAGGAAATAACCGTCTCATCGTCAAACATCCCCAGGTATCCCAATTGTATCTCCTTCACAAAATCCACAAAGCCGACACCCCTGGATGCCCCATTGTCTCAGCATGCAATTGTCCGACCACACTCATCTCTGCTTTTCTCGACAGCCTTATGAGACCTCTGGCTGAAATGCTTCCCTCATAATTCAAGGATACTAACCATGCCCTCCAACTTTTCAATCATTTCCAATTTCAGGGTCCAGAATGCTACATTTTTACCATGGATATCACGTCTCTCTACACCATCATTCCCAACAATGACGGTCTTATAGCCCTCAAGCACATGCTAGACAAACGCACAATGGTTGATCCACCCACCCACACTTTAGCGCGTCTCGCAGAATTAGTTCTCACACTCAATGCCTTCTCATTTAATATCCCTTTTTATCAGCAGGTTAGTGGAGTCGCCATTGGCACCAGGATGGAACCTAGCTATGCCAATATTTTTGTTGAATGAGTAGAAGAATGCTTCTTTGCTTCCTATACTGGCTTTGTCCCTGACCTCAACAAGTGATACTGTACATCAGTGCTGCTACATGCTCTAATGGCCAGCTAGAGTACTTCCTGCATCAATTCACTAACTCTCACCTGTCCCTCAAATATACAGCTAACATATCTTCCACAACTCTTCTGTTTCTAGACACAAATTTATCTGTTAACCATCCACGACTCTCATCCTCAGCCTATTCCAAACCCACAGATTCACATAGCTATCTCCTGTACAGCTCTTTTCATCCCACTCACACCAAAAACTCTCTACCCTTTTCACGGATTCACACAGCTACCTCCTGTACAGCTCATTTCACCCCAACCACACTAAAAACTCTCTTCCCTTTTCACAGTTTCTCAGGCTACGTCGACTCTGCAGTGACGACATGGATTTCCAGAACCAAGCACTCAAAATGTATTATTTTTTCATCAACAGAGGATACCCCACCCATGTTATTGATAGTGCCCTTACCCGGACCAAAAACAGCCCTCAGATCATCAACTCAACCAGGAACTCCCGGTCTCACCACATTCCTTTGGTCCTTCCCTACCACTCTAACACACTTTCTACCCCCAGGACCATTATTAACAACTACTCCATTTTACAGGCCGATCCCTCCATCGGTATACTTTTTACTAACCGCCCAATCATCTCATACCGCCAATCACCCAATCTACGTAAACTTCTGGTTCACAGCTCCCTTGACTGCACTCGGCAATCATACCCACCAATCACCTTCCCCTGCAACAGATCTCGCTGCATCACCTGCAAATACATACAGTATCTAACAGCACGCTAATTCATAGCCCCCCCCCTCAGGTCAATTCCGGATCACCCAGACAGCATCCTGTACCTCCAGCAACTTCATTTACTGTGTCTCCTGCTAAAAATGCCCAGCTACTTACGTTGGGGAAACAGGAAGGAGACTAGGAGACCGCTTCAGAGAACATGATAGGGCTGTGAAGATTAAAGATTTCTCCAAGACCATAGATTCTCATTTCACCTGAGACAGCCATGATCACACTAATCTCAATTAAATTCAAGGTGCTTTATTAGCATGACCAATGGGTACAATCAGTGTTGCCAAAGCACATAAAAATAATAAAATGAACATGGAACAAAACATAAAATAAAAGTAAAATAAAATCTACAGACATTTACAACAGAGACATGTCATAAAATATTTACATATACTGTAAACATATTGAGCATTATTGGGAGACAGGCTCACTGTTCCTCAGTCTGTGACAGAATATCACATACTTTGCTGCCAGTTCAACTGAGTCCCCTCCTCCCTCTCCCAGTAGGATTGGGACCCGTTGTGATTCTGACAGGTGTGGGAACTCTGGGACTAGATTTCTGAATTTAGGGAAGAATGTTTCTCTAATCCCAGAGTATCTGTCACAGTGCACACTAATCTGTCTGTCTTTGTTCTCAAAGAGGGATTTCTCAACTCCCATAGCAGAAAAACAACAGAAACGAAACTCATCATGAAACTAGGTTTACACCATCCCCCTTCTCTCCATGACCGACTTATTTTCGTGAAATCATCTCTATTCTCATGCAGGTTTTGACTTCACACCATTCTTCACCCCCTCTCCACTTTGCACTTCCTGAGTGGGCTCTCTGCCCCTCCTGCCACCTCCCCTCTCCCAGCTTTTGTTCTTCTGTGCTATTTAATCTTTGCTGTCTGTCCTGTCTTTCTCACACCTGAAGAAGGCCCCACAGCCAAAACATTGTATTTTCTTTCTTCTCCTTTCAGCATGGAATAAACTTATTACTTGTTCCTTTGCATAACTGAACCTTGTTTATTTTATCCAAAAAATATCTTCCAAGAATTCAACATTAAGAATATGGTTCACTTTTATACTGGTGAAGCATAATATTTCCTTCTTTATCTTTATTTCTTTTTAACTTAAGTATACTTATTTTTCGTAAACAGCCAAAGAAAAAGCGAATGTGATGTTTCTGTTTTATAAGAACAAAGGGAGTCATTCTCTTTCATATCTAAGTGATGTACTCCCTTATATGCATAAAACCTATTAAATATTTTAAATTAATGGTAAGTTAATATGTATTAGGAATGGTCCATAACTTTTCTTAATCAGTGTTCCTGTAAAGGGAGGCCCGGTAATGTCGTTAAAATTTCATTCATTTATAATAGAGTTACATTAAATCTAACATAACTGCAATACTTTTAATATATTTTAAAACAAACACTTTGGGGAAATCCATCCTTTCTTTAACCCTTTCTTGTAATTCAGGTTCGCAAGGGAGCCAGAGCCTATCCTGGCAAACAATGGGCACAAGGCAGGGTACACCCTGGAGACAGGGTGCCAGTCCATTGCATGACAGACACTCAGACACAAACACAGACAGTCGCTCTTCTAGGAAATTTCCTAGAAGACAATTAAGCTATCAGTATGTTTCAAGACTGTGGGAAGAAACCCATGTCAGCATGGGAAGAACATACAAACTCCATAGCATCCTAGCAATTGAATCCATGCCCCCCGCGTCACAAGACAGCAATGCTAACCACTGCACCACTGTGTCGCCCGCTTTCGGGAGATCAATCCGTTTTATTTGTAAGATAATTCATTGGGAACATCACTGAATGAACTTTTGAGAAAATAGTCTACCGAAAAAAAAACCACTCAAAAACTGATTGTTTACGAACACCCCACCAAAAAATCTGTTCATATCATCTGGTAAAAAAAAAACTTTCTTGTGTATTTTTTTGAAACTCTAAATCACATTTGTGAAAAGAACGGTGCTCGAAGGACCTCAAGTTTGCGAAGCGTGCTGTGCTTACGAGTCACAGCTATTAAAACCAACAAATCATAGTGCTACACTGCAGCTGACACGGTGCCTCAGCGTTTGATATTGAAAGCAAAAGTAACTTTTTCAAAGTCTTATTCTCAGTTAATATTTCTGGATAAATCGGTCATAGCCGTACAAGCATAGACTCCTAGCAAAATATAGTCTTTACAGACTTTTAAAACGAAATCTCAGGCGTCTTTCTTAGAGGTATGCACGGTATTCCTAAAGCTGCAGGTAGACCGACGTAACAGGTGCAGCAAAAAGATATTCAGACTTTGTCACCTTATTCTCAGAGAAACATCCTCACCCGTCTATTCTTATAATATATTCAGTTCAGGCTAACGATCAAGCCTCCAGTTAGCAAGCAACTTAAATTGCTTCTATTATTCATATGAAACGCTTATGCGCCCTCTAGTGGCAGAAAGGAACTAAAACTAAAACTGGTGAAATATCTGAAAATCGAGTTATAACAACAACAACAACATCATCACTTTATTAACCCTTTACAATTTCTTGCATTAGGAATGATCTTTTAGCATACCCCAGCTTGGTATATAGGGAGATAGGGAGAGAGCCTGGGGTCAGAGCACAGGGTCTGCCCTTGTACGGCGCCCCTGGAGCAGTTGGGGTTAAGGGCCTTGCTCAGGAGCTCAACGGAGTAGGATTCCTCTGCCGGCTGCGGGGTTTGAACCGGCAACCTTCTAACCTTCTGTGTATAACACAACTAGCGGTGTGCTGTTAAACATTAATAACTGTTCTGTATTGTATTATTTCTGAGAAAATTGTTTTGGATCCAGGCTGCTATGTTTTTTTTACACACAGAGAGTCTTACAAAACACATAGAGATACATAAACAATTACAGTACAAATAAACATTACATTTAAAATAAAAATAACATTACAGTACATAAAAGACAAATAGTGATACAGTAGTTGCCTTTACACTAATGATATAATTTAAACATTTGGTATATACATTTGTAAACTCTCTATTGTTTTCAATTTTGGTATCCAATGTTATTTAAAAAAAGATAGTAAATATTTTACAAAAAATATCCTATTTATATTTCCAACTCCGCCATAGACGACCCCAAGGCCGTTTGCGAAAGGAGGAGGGACTTCAGCGACAGGCCGTGCAACAAGCCGGCTGAAGAAAAATTCCTTGTTGCGTCAAAATGCACACGACAACTCAACGACATACGGGAAATCTGTGCAAAAAAGCAGACCCCACATAAATGGGAAAATGCGAAGAAGAAGATCCTATTTATATTTCCAAACACTTTAACGGAGTGGAGGAGTGTTTTTGAAAGAAGAAAAGACTCAACCCTGGCGTCATCTGAAACTTTTGATAACATTTTTTTCTCTTTTGAATTGTTATAGTGAGTTACCATTTTGACAGTCATTTTTGTGATTGCATATCTTTACCTTTTACAAAATATTAAACATATACA
The DNA here is from genome assembly GCF_059453375.1 of Lepisosteus platostomus. Lineage (NCBI taxonomy): Eukaryota > Metazoa > Chordata > Actinopteri > Semionotiformes > Lepisosteidae > Lepisosteus > Lepisosteus platostomus. Next base: position 18,902,830 of record NC_142611.1, read on the forward strand.
CACAGACTATATATATATAGGATTCAATTCCTTCGTGAAGTTTGTCTTGTAACCATCCTGATACGATTATTTTATTCAAATTACGATTCAAAACGTAAACTGAAAGGCAAGCTTCTACAGTATCTCAAGCTTTTTGTGTTTTGTATTTTTGGGGGGTTTATGTAAGAATTCAGTTAGATTTACATGAAGCATCTCTCTCGGTTAAAGTCCATTCCTAAAACAACATTTCTCACGTGGCTTAAATAAAATGCGTTCCTCATTACACAGTTTAAAACCTAAAACCCGTCGGTGACTGCAATAATTCTGCTTTCATTTTTAAACTAAGTCACTTGTTGACGTTATCCAACCAGCGAACACCAACTCTACCCATTGTCATTGGTTACATTGAACATCCTCGCCGTACGGTGATGCTGTTATTCACAAAGACATTCCCGCCGAGAGCCAATCCACAGTCTCCGAGTATTGCGGAACTTGCTCGTTTGCAGCAACGTAAATCGAAGTGGAAAAGGGCCCAGGAAATATGTAGCTTTGGTGAATTAGGGCTCGGATAGAGACACGTTCAAGATGGTGTTAGAAAGCATTGCTAGAATCATAAAAGTCCAGCTTCCAGCCTATCTCAAGAGGCTACCTTTGCCAGAAACAGTCGGCGGTTTTGCAAAACTCACAGGTAAATATTGCATTCTTTGTTCGTTACCTAAAATCGCGTTATGCAAAGATAATTGTATAGCCAGGGAGCCGAGAGAGTTTTTTTTTACGCCATTCAACTTTGAGTTTGACACGAAGTTTGTATTCGTAATTGTTTAGTATGAATAAGACATGTGCCGTACATTCCGTGACATTGTAGCATCACGAGGTAAGAAACTGAATTATTTGACTTTTAAGGAAAAAAGAACAATGCATGAGGTTAAATAAGAACAATGAACTTCGCTTTAATAAACGACGGGTGCTATACTTGGCCAGTTAAGAATAGACGAAATACTGTACTGTACAGTATGTCTGGAAAGATTTCTCAGAGGGTAATGTTTTACAGCCATAGACAGGGAAGGTCAAATTAAATGTAATAATAAGACGTACTCGAACAGTTTTACATATCACTTTGGTTTGCAACCTTTGACTAAAATTAAAAGGATTTTACTTATAGTGCATGTTACTGATAACGCGTGGAAAAAACTGCGGAGGAAAACAGAAATTGGAGATCATTTGTCTTCTTTGTGAATTGGGTTACATCACGTAGGGACCGTTAAGTTAATATTTCCAGAAACCTTCAATAATAACTTTTAACTTAGCAGAAATGGTCGAATAGCATGTAGAAATTATTTAAAAAATAAAAATATGATCTAAATGCAAGTAGTTAAAGTTTTTAAAAGAAGTAAGTGGGAATAGATCTCAGTTATTACTTTGCTCAAGGGTCATTTTATGTTATTGCAGATGTGAGTTCTACCTGTTTCATGTGGAGGTTTCTAAAGAGTGCTGTGCCTGCACATCACTGTGGAAATATTAAATAATGGTTCTAATGTCCTTCTTGAATTACAAGATGAATTGAAAAAACGCTTAAAGTGGACTGTCACTTTTAATTCCTATAATTTGAAACTTTTATAATGGGGAATGGTAGCCAGTTCCAAATTACAAGTCGCTGCAATATCTGCTGCTTGTTCAATTCTTAAAGCATGGTAACATTTGTTTGGCATGTGAAAGTGGATAATTGACTAGTGGTTAGTTAGATTTATAGATTAGTGGTTGTTTGAGGGCCAAGCTGAATTGCAGAGAACTGGTTTATGGCAACTTGAAAAGAGAAACGACAACAACAAAAAACTTGAGTTATGACTCTTGTGTTCAGCTTCACACTGATGAAGAATGTGTGCCATGATGAAAAGTAGAACAGTTTTTCACAGTGCCACTGTGGACAGCACCCCTGTCTCACGACAGTCGATGGAAGCCTGAGAGCTTCTGCAGTTGCCAGTCTGTACTGGGCCTTAGTCTTATTTTCTGGCGCTGTAATACTTTTCACTGGCTAGGCTCTACAGGGGTTACTGCATTTCTGCAGGTATTGTGTATTTGCTGGAACATCTCCTCTCTCTTGTGCCGGTCAAAAAAGGCAAGACAAGGAAAGGTAAAAGCAGTGCTGTAAACCTTGACTCTTGTTGTCGATGTGGGCAGGAGATGACCGCCTTTACAGGGGATAACAAAGCAGGTTCTTTTAGTTCATTTCATGTTTGCTGTACTGCTTTGAAAGATAATCAGGTACTGTAGGTGGGTGAAAGATCCGATCAGGCAACACAAAGTGATTCGGAGGGAAACAACGTGCTAACATTTATTACTTGTCTAGAATATATTTATCTTATTTTCAGAAGCTGTCATGCTTAAAGCTGTGTTCCCAGGATAACACAGCTATAAGCATACATTTTTGGTATTAGTGCCAAATAACTCTTGAGGTTTTTGCATGTTATTTTATATTAGGCGATCATATGTGCTCAATTCCAACTTAGGTCTGGGTTCCTAAGTTTCAGATAAAAAACATCTGTATGACTCGGCATGTCCAGACTTAAGAAGGAGAGCAGTCTTGAATGAAAGCATGTGACTGGCGTGGTATATAACAAATGCTGTTTCATAAGACCAGCTAAAAAAAAAACCCTCATGTTAACAGCTAATGATTTTAACTCTTCATTTTCATACACTAAAGTTGTTCTAAACTTTTTTTTAACTTTTAAAGATTTATTTTCAACATCTAAGAACATACTTTTTTTACCTGATTTAAGTTGTATAAGAATAAGCAAAAATGGGTACATAAAGACAACTTGTGTGGTGTTGTTTGTGAGTGGTGACATCATAGCAGTTAATTATATAAATGAATAAAATTCAGCAGCCTTGATTATATGAACGTGGATTTTTATTCAGCTTATTGGTAGGAGCTGAACTGGCATTAAAATCTCTCCACCGAGACCTGTAATGCGTTATTTTTTTCTCCATGTTGAAAAGAGGGTGTTTTTAGGTTTTCTTCTGTGTTTACATTTCCAAAAGATGAGTGGACAGTCCTCCTGTGTCCTCTCGACCAGTGTCTTTCCAATTGAATCACCTGCAAATTTGAAGGAAAATGATTAAAATGATAGAAATAACCAAAACAAATCATAAGTGCTAATAAGCTGTATTTAGACCATTTCTAAACTATTGTTCATTTATTCTTAAAACCAAATTGCATGAAAAAATAACAGCCGAAATCAAGCCAATGTTCCCAAGACAAGAAAACCTTCTTAATTACTAATCGTATTTTAACACGATTAATGGTGAGATTATAAAATGAAGCAACTAATGTTAATACAAAAATGCCTATTGTTTTTTAAGAGGTTTAAAAATGCAGGATCGCACATTACAGATTAACCCCAAAATGTATTGTCTGCGGCAGGAGAAAACTAATAATAACTGTATAAAACATTAAAGGAGAACAGCTAGGTTCAGTAAAATACAGAAGAAGGCAGTAGTGGCAGAAAAGATAACATTTTGTTATATAGGTTATATTCTTCAGTTTCAAACTTCATTTCCAAGATACAGCAATGCAACCTGCCTGTTTACCTTATTCAGCTTACGATGCAATTGTAATTTGCATTATTAAAGATAATACATACGACATGACCACAAAAACAAATCTAACTCCCATTTAAATCCTGTAGTGTTCTGAGTTTGAGAATGTGGGGAATTGTTTTTAAAAAGGCCCTGTTTAAGTCAGAAATTGAACCGAATGGGCAGAAATAAAGATTTAACGTCTGGCAAAATGCTTGTTGAAGCTGTAAAATCTGTATTCAGTTCAGGATACTGAGGTGTGAGATGGAAATCTTCAACAACAGCATAACCACAGCTTGTCCAGGAGTTTTAAGACTGAATTGATCCACAATAGGTAAACCTAGCCAACACTTCTGAGTGGTGAGTGCTCCAGTTTATCTGAAAGGGTTTATCTTCTCCACAGTTGAGAAGTGGACAGAGAAGTTTAAGTTCTGCATATTCCTTTTCTTCATTAAACTGTTCAAGAAGTGTCTAAATGTTCAGGAATCAGAATATGTGAACATAGCAGGAATGAGCAAAAGCAAGAGTAACATCCCCTTTACCCCCCTGCTCTGTCTGAACGTCACTTGCTCCTTTCAAACTGTAAACTTATGCAGTGGCCCTTTCTGTGTTTTTGAGCACAGCTGAGCTGTAAATATTAGCTGTAGATAAGATGACAGCATGGCTGTTAAATTTTTCTTCACACGTACATCTTTTGCTAATTCCTACCAATCTCTAGCTAATTTTTAAAACTGTGACTGTTTGACTGTTGCATTATTTCATGTTTTTTTTTTCTGCTTCAATAAAAAGAAGTTATTAGTCTCCAAAATGCATTATAGTGAGTAATAACTGTAGGAGAGTAAAAACATTTTGCCTTAATAAATACTGTTTACAAAACCACACATTAGCAAAAAAAACAAATAAAAATACACTAAGTGAAAAATACCATTTATACTACCACATTAATTTTGCTGAAGACCACCCATTCAATAAATTTTGCATAATACTTTTCTGTTTTCTAGTTTTCTACTCTGCTGAGTGATCTATTTGCTGTAAAAGGACAGCAGTTTTGCTGTGGTGCATTTCTGTGGACACTTGATTTAGAAAACAAACATATTCAGGTATACAGAGCTATGTTCAATGCATTTTATTTTCATTCCATGCAAATTAGGAACTGCAGCACCAGAAGAAGGTGTGCCCATTATAATTTTCAGCTAAATGAAACAAATAGTAGATGCAGGCAGATGGTTCTGCTTTAGTGCTTTTTGCTATGCGCATTCACATTTGTTGCAAATTAAATACATAAAACTCTTTACCAATCAACAAAAGGAAACCACACCAGTGTTAGAATGCACCACCAAAAATAATACTTTGTGTACAAATGGCTTTTTTGCCAGCACCAAGAAAATTGAAATTTAAGCCCTGCCTGCTGTTCTCTGTTCAGTGTCAGAGTGGTTACGGCTGCTGCCTCTTCTTGGGATTCTTGCCCTGCTGGGTTACCTCACCATCCGCCCTTTCCTGCCCAAGAAGAAAAAACAGAAGGATAGTCTAATCAACCTGAAGATTCAAAAGGAAAACCCTAAAGTCGTCAACGAAATCGACATTGAAGATCTAAAAAGCACAAATGCCTGTTACTGCAGGTGTTGGCGTTCCAAAACGGTGAGAAGTTCGTCTTTTCTGATACATCAAACACTCAAGACTAACCTCTTTGTCTCCTGGGGATAGAATGATGTAAAAGGAATAAGCCTCATAATTGTAGTGTAAACCTTTTCTGTCTGAAAATAAAAGTTAATTTTATGTCTTTTAGAGAATGAGAGGTTGTTTTCACATGGAGTTGAAGACAGCCCATATTACTGTGTTCTTTTAAAGAATATTTTTTTCTATTTTGTTTAAAATTGTAAATGCAGGAATCATCTTGTTGAGCTTGCTTTTCTCATGAAATTATCACTTTTGTTTTGACTTCAGAGCTATTTGCTGATTCATTTTGGAAGCCTTGGGGTACTGCATCTAATCACATGGCTACGCCGTGATTCGTCTGTCAGAGCAGTATGACCTCAGAAAGTTGAAACAAATGCTAGATTGTCATTTCCTTTATTTTTACAAATGATAAAAACTTAAACAAAATGGATTCTAACTCATGTCAAGCACTGCTCTCCACCCTGTGTCCCTCAAAATGGTTTTTGTTTGGATTCCAAAAGGGCATGCACAGCATCAGTAAATGAAGAAGTGAGCCAATTGAGGTTGAATAAGTAACGGACACTGGTAGTGAAGCAAACAACACAGATAGACTATCTATCCATTTTCTAAATACATATTCCAATTCAGGGTTGCAGGGGAGCCTGAGCCTCTTCTGGCCAGCAAAGGCTAAAAGGCAGTGTACCCCCTGGATGGGATGCCAGTCCATTGCAGGGCAGACACAGATACAAACATGCACACGTTCACACCAGGGCCAGTTTTCCCAGAACCAATATGTTTTTGGACTATGGGAAGAAACCAGAGCACCTGGAACAAGCAATCATGGGGAGAACACGCAGAGTCCACAAAGACAGCACCCCAGGTCTGGAATTAAACCTAGGGCCCCAGCACTGTGAGGCAGGAATGCTGACCCCTGCACCACTGTCCTGGCCCTACAAATAGACTGAATTAAAAAAAAATAATTGTAGCTGGCTTTGAAATGAGAAGTCGTTCTTCTTTTGTTACATTTATGGAAACACATTTGTAGTGTCCCTGTCTTGGAGGAAGGGTGTATTTGCAGATGTTCTTTATTCAGACACCACCACCCGAAGAGCTCAGTGATTTTGGTCAATTATGTCCGATAACAAGCTGATTGAGGTTATTAAAAGCAAAGGTGAGCTGTAGTCCTACTAGCCCTGCAGTTCTGAGAACCTTGATATTCACTAAAAAGGGAATTCTATCTGCTCTTTTAACAACTGAAGTATTTACTGTATTTGCTGGCTTGCAGTACAGATTACCTGTGTGTTTCAGGTCAGGCTTTCTGTAGTACAAATAAAAAATCTTTTTGTATTTGCTTCCATTGAAATTGTTTTTTTTTTTTAATTTGAGGCCTTACATCATTCACATTTGATGTGTATGATCTTTTTATCCATTTGTTTGGTTTCCAAAGACAGGAGGGAAACAGCCAAATGCAAAACCTCCAGTTGCTTTTCATGAGAGCTTTTAGATTCAGCTGTGTGAAGGAGAGCAGTGAATTGTAGGCCAAATAGCTTTCTCTGCCTTTTCCACAAGTAGAGATTTGTTGTTGATTTGCTCTTAAGTGTTTCTAAATGCTCAGATTTCCTCTGTTCTACAAATTCTCACTTTGCACATTTGCAATCAAGTGTTGTGAAAAATGGCACAGAGAGATTTATGCACCTGTTTGTTTAAAGGGATTTTGTTATTTGATGTCACGGAGAGTAGAACTTGTTGATTCCAAGCCTGGCTATGGTTTGCTCAGAATTTAAAAAACTAGTTGCTTCATTTATTTCTTTTACCTAGAAATGGAGTTGGATCTGCTTTATTATGCTGATCACCAAAAGAAACAGATTAAAAGCATGAAAAGATTGGAGATCAAGTTTTACTCCATGTTATCATTTTCAAAAGTGTAGCATAAGCATGAAAGTCTGTAGAGGGACAACTTCTTGGTCTGTGAAATACTTTTTGTGGCATATAGAAAAAAACATTGCGGTTGTTTCAAGATTCTTAATATTGCCCTCTACAGTATTTTAACATTTCCACTCTATGTCTAGAATAGGTGTAAACACAGTGAAGTTAATAAGACACCACAAAAACACCCTGTAATATACAGTCCCTTGATTTATGTCATACTGGCCACATCAAAGCTGTATTTTAGAACAAATTCAGTGTATATGGCTGTCATGTCTCGACATATTCAGATACCTGAGGTGAAAGCAGCTTGCAGAGTTCTCGTATACTAATTTAAAATCCATTTTAATAAATGTTCAGTGCATTCTGTAGAATGCTTGGACAGAGGGAATGTATTGGAAGCTACAGGTCAATTCTGAAGAATGTGTGATCTTTTTAGTTTTTATTTTTTTTAACTAAAATAAGAGAAAAGAGGTCTTGAAAAGACATTTAATCATGAATAGTTACTCATGTTGCTTCACCTCAGCATTGTAGTAAGGCTTGCTTAAACTGGTTGGAGCCTGTGCATTGTACTGTCCTTATTAATACATTTTGGTCTCTCTGCATATTTTACTTTTAAAACAGCCATTGTGGTTAGAGGTCACTCTCTGTTGGAATTGTAAGAGATGGGTATGGCCGTGTACATTTGTGATTATAGCAGAAGGCTTCTAGTTGGCTTTTGGCTTTTTAACACCACTCTGTTCCATTTGCATTATCGGCTTTTTAACACTTTTTTTCTTTCCTGTTTCAGTTTCCTGTGTGTGATAAATCGCACATAAAACACAACGAGTTGACAGGGGACAATGTTGGACCGCTCATTCTGAAGAAGAAAGTTCTATAATCCATCTTTAGGCCTTGTCATCACATTATGGTCCTTATGGTTTTTGTGATTGTAGCTATTTGTTTTAATTTTAATTTGTATTTTAATGTTTTTGCACCTCTCTGTACTCCCCTTCAGATAATGAGAATCAATAATTGTGGCTAATGTTTGATTTTGTATAAATTCACATGTTCGAAAAGAAAAAGATACATGTCTGGATTTCGAAGGCGTCAAAGTTCGAACTGTGTTTTGTTCTTCTGCCTCACTGGACTGTTTTGGAAAACCTTTGTAAAATGTCAAAAAATTTCAGTGTTGAAAAATACATTCTTTTTCAATGTCGAAACTTTTAAATTCACACGAAATCCAATCTTTTAAACTTTGACATGATGATGATACATTTCACTGCCTTTGTCAAAATTTTTGGAGATGTGTGGCCAAACCACATTCCTATCCACTGCATTTTGGAAAGGCAAGCTGTATAAAAAAAACTGCACTTTTGAGGTGGACTAAGGTCCTTGGGCTCATTAGCTGCGGACATTAAATTTTAAAACTATTCCAAGATTAGTCAGTAATGACGCAAATTAAAACTTAAGATCCTGGGCAATAACCCTTTCATCACTACCTGTAGTTGCTGTTGGGGATCTTTTTTCAATTAGAGGGCATTGACTTTATAAAAAGGCAGTAAAGTGTTAAATCCATCAATACCACCACAGTCTCTATCGCTTCAAGCTAGTTAAAATAATACTAATTTATTTCCACTCTGATACACTAGATGTAAGTGAAGCTGTAGCTGTTATAAGTAAGCACCAAGCTATTTCATTAGTGTGTTTTTGGTGTTTTGTGCTAATGTTTATCACAGTGGTGAAAACAGCTTCCTTACATTTCCTTTTAATCTTATTTAAAGATGCCTAAGACTTTCTAAAGGCATTTTTTAACCTTTTAGTAGTTCCAGAACAGCAGGAAGGAGAAACAAAAAGGAATGGGTTATACAAGTTAGAAGCAGAAAAGCTGTGAGGAAAATAAAAAAAACATCAGAACTCCATATTGAAAGCTAGATGTGTAATCACTTTTTTGTCTTGTATATCATAGCAATTCTTTCCATGAGTCCTGAAACTGTCCAGCTCTCTCTGACTATATTCTGGAAGCACTGTTACAGTCTACCATTCAGTTGTTATTTTTTGGTTTCAGTCTTGTGTGTCGAATTCCCAAGTTTATTTGTAAAAGTTAAAAGGTAAAAAGCAATACTATTTAAGAACACATGTCAGATTCTATGCTGATTCAACTAATTATTAGCTTTATATGTTCCATGATTAAATAATTGTGTAAAAAAATAGAGAACAATGTTTAATAATAAAAGTGTTTACATCAAGTTTTTTTTCCATTTTAATTTTTATCATTTTTGTGTGCTGTATTTTAAATATGATAAATTTACCATTTTCTAAAACTGAGGACTGCATAGCGAAAGTTTTGTTTTCCTGTACTACTTTGTAACGAGTTGACTGGCAGTAAATGACCAGAATTTCATGAATTGAAAAAGAAAAGATGTGAAAAATGTGAAAGCATAAACATAGATTATGTAGTTTCCTCAGTTAATCTGCTTAGTCTAATAACAGTCAGTACATTTGGCACATACTGTAGCATTCTGAAAGAAAGGGGTAGGGGATCTCTGAAGGGCTGCTCAGCTCAGACGGACTGAGGGAATTGCTCACTTCATCAACCACTTTCTACTAAAAAAATGCTAGCAGCCTTATCACCCTGCAACTCACAACTGACAATGCACTGCAGCTAAGCAGGAGTGAGCCTCATGGCCTCCTAATAATCCCCATCTCTGAATTACCAGACTATGGCTGCCGTCGCATCATCCAGGTGGGACTGCACATTGGTGGTGGTCGAGGGGCGTCCCCATTACCTGTAAAGTGGTGTGGAGTGTCCAGAAAAGTGCTATATAACTGTAAAGCAACGTCTGTGGAAAACAATTAGAAGGCACTTTACCAGCCATACAACAATAAAACAGGAATGTTAGGAAATATTGATAATTATAATATTACAAAAATTCACAATTGACAAGAGACATACTGCAAAAATGACATTTTTCAGAACATTTAAAACATTCCCAGTGACAACAAACTGAGACAGATCATTTGTTTCCACCACTTCTGCAGCTCATTCCCTTGTTTTAGAGATGAGTCTTCTAAATGCTGAGCAGCTAGTGAGGGGATGTAAAGGTTCAGAAGTGAGACCTTAAAACCAGCTCTCCAGTCAGATCTATCATTGTCAGGGCCTTCACTGCTACAAGCTGAAGTCTTACCAGTTATTTTTTCCAGCTACCAATGCATAAGGGGCATTGCAATGAGGATAAAGATTCATAGGTTCTCAAAAAAGCTTTGAAGGGTGTTTAAACTACATACAGCACATACAGAGCCCTGCCGTACATTAAAAAGTGCCACCTCCAACAGCACAGTACATATTCCGTATATCCCCTCATGATCCTTATTTTAAAATGAGAAATCTGTTTTATATATTGACAGCAAAGTTATAGATGCCTCTGCCACCTTCTTTTTCTGCTACCTTTGCGTACAACTCTCACACTGGGCCTTGGCCTCATGTACACATTGGCTCATTTCGCAAAACCTCACACACAGCCCTCTCCCGGCCCTTCTGGAAACTAAGAGAACTACATTTCCTGAGGGACAACAACATCCAAGAATCAGATGCTTTACTGTGTGAATGTTTGCATAGGTAGGATGTATTTGGCTTAACCCACTTGGTAAAGGGACAGCACCCCTAGCCACAGGAAGAGGAGGCTCAAACCTTTACATAATTACATAACACAACTGCTCTATTTTCACACTGCCTGTGTACAGTTTTTATATGTGCCTGATTTTTACCTGAACTTAACCATCCATCCATTTTCTAACCAATTCATGGTATTGGGGGATCCCGAGCTTATTCTGGCAAGCAACAGACACAAGGTGGGGTGCAACAAGGACACTTACACTCACTCAGTGCCGATAGGAGGAAACACAGGGAACACATACAAACTCCACACAAAGACACTCCAGGAATTGAACCCAGGGCCCCATCCCTGCAAGGCAGGGATGATATTCATTGTGCCACAGTGCTGCCCACTTACAGGGCTAAGTAAATAAGAATAGTGAAGAACGTCACGGTGACTTCTAATTGAACTCATTCTGGTACCAGAGTGTGTCCATTTAAAAGACGATCACCAACAACACCTTATTCATAATACTGCCTGAATGTTCCATTGTTTTGATGTGTTACTGATAATTTTGCATCCTATTGTTTGGTTCCTCTTTACATTGCCTCAAACGTGTTTGTTCAGGAGGTGTAAGAACAAACCTCCATTCAAGTTCTGTTTGTTTATTTGGGTATTTTATTCCCAGTCAGAAGTTATCAGGATATCAAATTGTGAAAAATGTACATGCATTTACATGTATTTTCATTTTGATGTATAAATATTCAAAATATGACTGTGAAGATATGCTTTTGAAAACAGAGTGTCAGGATGTAACTGTCGTCATGTTAATGTTTCCAAGACAAGTTTGCATTAATTGTGTGTAACTCTTCCAGGAATTATAGGAGAGCTATAACCATGGTACTACTGTATGTACCACGTATGAACTGTGTACATCTGGTTTTTTTACAGGAATGCGCAGAGTGTAGCAGAAGCAGTAGTGAATTATTTTAGTGAGGCTTGTAGGCTATGTAATTTTCAGGTCCAGACACCTCATGAATATTACTTTCAGGCTACATCAAGCATCGTGGTAGATGCTACATGATTACTGCAGACATGATAAAGTATGTCTTTTTCATTTTTCATGTTTTCCACTGCATCACACTTTGTTACATTCAAAACCACCTTTTGAATCCGTTTCTGATAATGATTATATTTAGGAACTGTATCATGTATAGGAAAATAAGCAGTTTACAATCCTGTGTAATCAAATCATTTACACAAGAGAAAAAATCCAAACTTTGTGCCTAACATAAATATCCCCTCCCGTTGAAGTCAAACTGAAGCTTGCAAAATGCTTTAAGTGTGAAACACCACAAATGTGGAAAGTAAATGGTGGAATTAACTTGAATTGAATTACAAAACAGTGATCAATTATTTTAAAAAATCACCTTTATTTATATTTAAAGCTCTGAACCTTATGCGTATCCCAACTAAAACACAGCACTAAACACCATTCCATTCAGAAAATAAATTATACTAAAGATAGGTCATATAGAGGCTATATATTTTTCATACAAGAATGATTTACAAAATATTTAAAGTATAAAGTTAATTAAGTTTAAAGACTTCAAACCACCTGTAATTATCTGCTCTTTGAGCTCTAATGAACATATTCAAACATATTCAAACTAAAAAGGACAGTCAATAATTAAAACAGGTAACAATTAACTGAACTACTGAACAACCATGAGCACATTTCTCTGGTTCAGTATGCCATGTGTTTAATCAGGAAACATGCATCTATATTACTAAACACCCAAATGGTTTTCTTTTTCTTTGGATTTCAACACATGTTTCGGATATTTACAAGGTCTCCACATCATGTTATATCATTATTGTTTGCTTGAACAGGCTCTGTCTACCCAACAAACCTAAACTGGATTAAGTGGTTAGAAAATGGACAGATAAGTGGAAAATGCATTTCACAGGTATGAACTCCAGTAAGTAAAATGATGGAGTGTACAAAACAAATAAATGCCATTTGAAATGCTCAGAGCTCCTACAATAATAATGTTAGATTAATTTGGGAAAGTAAAGTCAAGAGTCAAACGTTTCTATGCTGTCATATGTCAAAGGCACTGTATATGTAGCTAGAATATAATTATAATGATGGGAGAAATAGTTTATTGAAATAGATTAAAATTCCAAGTACAAAAATATATACAAATGTAACTTTCAATAATACAGAAAGTAAATTATTTAGACATATACACACAAATTTGTTTTATTACTGGACTATTGCAAACATATTATCCTGTTCATAAGCAAAGACCCTGACATAAATCACTCAATCTTGTGGTTGTAATATGGCAGTTTGCAGTATATTTGACCACTTTTTACATTTATTCCAAAAGAGAAACTCATTTTCTTATTATATGTATTTTAAATAATACTTTTTCCTGCAAGTTAAACATAGAAGGGAAATCTTGAAAGATCAGATCTTCATGTAGAGCAATTCAAATTATGATCTGTTTTATATTTTCTAAGAAAACCTCAGTAGCTGTAGTTTGGTTAGATCCTAATGAATGAGATAGAGGGACGAAACATATTGTGAGTATTTAGTGTAACAGCTATGAGAATAGGCTTCCCAAACCCCCCTCACTATTGCGAGGAATGAGCTAAGGAGCTGCTGCAAGGGTGTAATTTGTGTGCTGGGGGGATGTGACAGAGATATGCAAACGGAAGACCAGGGTATGAAACATATATGTAGGCGAGCAGAAGTATATTCGATTAGGATCTAACCTTCCCCCTGAACTTCTGTTATAAACTCAACCAAGTATCAACTCCTTTTATTTTTTTATTGATTTTTTTAGTCTGTGATCCCCTTAAAAACTGCTACAATGTGGTTTTCTACAGCCTTTGAGAAACATTAAGTCTTAATGACTTCTTTAGGTAATATGCTTATAATAGCTGTTTTTTGCGGGCCTTTTTTGTCATATAGCATACCAACAGTGTAATCTCGTGACATTTTCATTTTACACACAAAATTAATTTTAGAATAGAACCCTGAAAGTTGCTATCTGTTATTACTAAATATATTATTTTGTTTTAACATAAATGTTTTACAACTGTATTTATAATGTACAATTAGGACATGAAAAATAGAATGATGCACATCCATGCAGTTACATATTATAATTAAATGTTAAGTGTGTAATACCAATTTATTGCTTCCTGAGACAAAAAACATTACATTCAGTTTGTTGTCATTTTTTGGAAAGATTTAGTAAAAATGAGACATCTTGATGTCCCACTGCTATTTAAATGTCACATCTGAGAGTCACTGCACTGATAACTGTAAGCATGATCATACATCTCTGGAGAAACCCAAGATGGAAACAAACATTTTTCATGTCTTTTTAACTTTGCTTGTGTTTGACTGAAATCATTTCTAGATAAATATTAAAATTACACTTGTTGATTTTATATGTGGGAGGGCTGTAGCCTGTTTGAAGACAATATAATTTCACTTGAAAAGACACTTACTGGAATTGTCACTTCACTGAAGTGACTAAGCATGATGCAGTAATTCTCAAAATCTATCTCACTGAATTTCATCTACAAATTGTGCCCACTTAAAGATGTAAAAACTCAACCACAGTTACTATAAGAATTCACTAAACTAAGCTGTTGCACAAATGATTTTAGAAACAAAATGTCCAACGACATAGATGCAACTATCACATTCAATGCCACAAAATTCAAGCATTAATAATTTTTGCATGAAAATAAAAGCTGTATTTCCATTTCCCATTGGCTGGATGGCAAGTGGTGCAACTCTTACTTCAATTCACAGATTTTTAACAGTCTCTTGAAAGTATCCAGCTTCTTTACTTCATTAGTGAACCTCCTGGCTTCAAAATCTGCTCTCGTATGCCACAGACTGTTGTGGTTCATCTTCCTCTTTTGATTTACCTACAATTTTAAAAACAGTGCAAATAATTTCATTGTTAATGCCTTGGAAAACATGTAAAGAACTGTACTTGACTGTACACATTAGTACCGACAGAAAGAAATGTACAGTACAGTATGGGAGCTGTGTTATTGTTGGTGGTTTCATCACTGTACTGTAACTAACTAGTTAGGCCCCAGTGAAGTCCATTCCCTTCATCAGTACTCCATCATAATAAAGAAGATTTTATTGTGCTGGAGTGGCCATGAGAAATATATATATGCAACACACATTGAATCTCAGTTTCCATGGAAAAAAGATGGCTTCTAAAGCCATGCTCATGAACATCTTGTGTGAACTGGAGAACTACCTGTACACAATCCTCTTTATGACTAGTAGATGTATATATATCCATTTTCCTGTGTGTTTCTTCCACACTATGTACTTACATAACATCTGGCTGACAACACCTTAAATAATAATATACCCTGGTATATCTTAAAAATTATTTTAGGAATTTCATTGTGTAAGAATATAGTATTAAGCCCGTAAGAGTTTCATTGCCTGGAAACTGATATGTCAGCCTTTAAATTTTCAGTATTTATTTCTGATCATGTGATGATTCTGTAAGTTTATTTTGAGCAGAACTGGTCTGCTAATGAACCCCATAGCAATCTTTCAGTTAGGAAACAATATTAGTGGCTTGTGCGCATGTCTTGATCGACCCAGTTTCTCACTGGAACATAACAGACAGGTGACATTGTTCTTTAGCCTGTTTCCGTTTCATTATTCCAATAACTTAATTCAGCCTCCGGTATCCGGTACTATCCGGTCTATGGACTTGTGTTACTTTAGCCACATAGTCCAAGAGCTTAGCCACATAGTCCAAGAACAAATGAAATAATTGATAAAAAATATCTAGGAACTTGTATATTATCTGGAAAACAAAACTGCAAATTTAAAAATAATAATATTTTATTTTAAATGGCACCTTTAAAAGTAGCTACCAAAAGTGCTTTACCATAAGAAGGGGAAAAAAAAGCTAACAAGAAAAAGAGATAACAAAAGTAGCACAATTAAAAACAAGGAATTAGAATACATTTCACTTAAATGATAAGATTACAAATACTTACAAAGCATTACTTGGCCCTGCGATCTAACCTAGAATTTAACTTCCACAGAAGTCTGCTCTGTCGTTCTTCCCGCAGAACGCTTCAGTAAACGGAAACCTCAAAGAAACATGCAAAATCTGGAGCTGGTATCAGATGGAAACAAAGCGCCTGTCCCTAGGGAGGCTCACCTGCTTCACCTGCTTCCCTGTTCTCTTTGGGAGCCGCCCTAGGACTCTGCAGCAGCCTTGGTCCAGTCAGCCCGATGACTAGCGCTCCTATCGGTGCCGTGATCAGGATAGCCAGGAAGGCCACAGTGAGGACATCCATTCCATACTTCTCCAGCACTGGATCCTGTTTAGCTCTGGCAGTGTCCAGGGCAACTGAACCAATAGCAGCCTGCAGACATGACATTTTGCATACGTGCTGTTTACAAATGACATTTCTATTCACTCCTGTACTCAATTCAAACAGCATTCACTGTCAGGCATCATGAACTAGGTGCCATCGATAGCACCAGATTACTTTCCCCCCTTTGAATGCCCACTGCTAACCAAAGTTTTTGGTGGTGATCATGCATCCAAATATTTTCTGCACTGCTTTATCTAGTACAGGGTCACGGGGGGAGACAGGGACTATCCGGGCAAGCAAAGGGTACAAGACATGACAGGCAGGATGTCAGCCCCAGCACAGGTGACACACAGAAACAAACGCATACACACTCTGACCACAGCCAATTTTCCTGAAGCCAATTAACATACTGGTATGTCATCTTTTGACAATGGGAGGAAACGTGGAGGAAAGCCATGCGAACAAGGGAAGAACCTAGGAACTCCACACAGATAGTACCCCAATAATTGAACCCAGGGCCCCAGCGTTGTAAAGCAGCAATGCTAACCACTGCGCCACCATAGTGCCCTCATCCAATTCAGGGCTGTGGGGGAGCTGGAGCCTATCTCAGCAAGCAGCAGGCACAATTCAGGGAACACCTTGGAAGGGATGCCAGTCTATTGCAGGGCACACACTTATACCAGGGCCAGTCTATCCAGAAGCCAATTACCCTACCAGTATGTCTTTGGGAGGGCTGTGGAAGGGAACTGGAACACCTGGAGGAAACCCATGCAAACACAGACAGAACATGCAAACTCTACGCAGATAGCACCCCAGGCCCCAGAACGGAGAGGCAGCAATACTGGCCACCGTTCCTCCATGCTGCTACTCTTGGTGATCAATTCTTTTTATTTCTGTATTTTATTCATAATAGTATTCCAGATCTTAACATGCTTCAAACACATACTGGCTTCCGCATTGAAACACTGAAGATTGACCCTCATGGAAAGCCACACACTACTCTTAAAGTCAGCTCCACCTTTGTGTTGCACTAACACATCCTTATTATAATTAACATATTTAGCTCATTCTTTATACATATTTTTTTAATCAGACTAAGATGAATAGTAGACGACATATTAATTTGACATTGATTATTTTTTTAATGAGTAAAGGATAATCTTTATATACTAAATGGTTTATACCTGAACAGTTGCTTTAGGCATCCAGGCTAGGGAAACAAACACCTTCTCCTTGATGTTAAACCCAGCAAACGTCACCATAATAAATGTGAACAGAACACGCACTACCACACCAATGGACAAGGTGGCCACACCAAGACCTGAGAAGACAGTGGATGTGAATTAGAGGCACAAGCAAAGAAAATACACTGGGGATATTTAAGGATATTTAAGGAGTACAACACTCCTGAGATGTCCTGGGCATCCAGTCCTATTTATAATACTGAGCCTTAACAATAACAAGTTAAACAGCTGGATAGAGCACTCTAAACAGAATTAAAAAGTCACATAGCCTGACCTGCATACTGTAACCATAGTAACAGCTTTGTTTCACTTCACTGATGACTAGTTAGACTTCAAAGTGGAAGACAAGATGGACTCTCTTCAATTGCTTTTGAATCTGTCAAAAAAATTTTAGTCTTAGCCTCAAACAGAAAAGACTAAAAGAGGACTTCATTCAAGTTTGCTACATCCTCAAAGGTATTCACATTGTAAAAAAGTTGACTTCTTCAGGATCAACAGTGAAACATGAACCAGATTACACAAGTAGAACCACAATTAAGAACAGGAAGATCTTCTTTACACAAAAGGGTTGTGTGAGTCAGGAACAAGCCATGATGTCAAGCTGTTAAAGCTGATACTCTGGCTTCTTTCAGAAAATGGCTGGATCAGATCCTCAGATGAATTACCTACCCGAAACCAAATGAGCTATATGGGTTAAACGACCTCCTCTAACAGATGTTCTATTCTTATTATATCCATTTTGTCATTACCTTTTAATTAGTTTTCATAGATGTTTATTTCTTTGGTCATTTTCTATTTCTCTTTTGTCTCTTTCTGTGATTTTTCCTGGCCTGTGAATCTACAGTCTTTCAGGTTGTTTACATTTTCCATGACCTAGAATGTTTATGATAATACATTGTTCCTTCATTATAATATTGTGCTGGGATTCAAACACTTCTTTATATACAGTACTTGAACTTTAAATATTCTCATTTTCTAAGAGAATTAAGCCTTAATAATTCACATTTTCTGGCAGAAAAGTATGTAACAGGAAACAAGTGCAAATATACAAATCTTACCTACTGTATTCGGATTTAGGGAAGACACAGATATTTCTGCTCCAATTAGACCAAAAAGAAGTGGTTGGAAGATGTCCCAGGCCCTTCCAACAACATTCTCCACAGCACCCTGCTCAAATTAGATTAAATGGAAAAATGAAAGCCACTGTAGATTTATCTGCAGCAGATGACCAAGCAATTTCATGTAAAAATAAATTAAAAAACTGATATCTAAACCAGCCAAAATGAAATACAAAACAATAAAGTTATTCCTTTAAAAGAAACATCATCATCAACTAGTCAGTATAAGAAAGTTGCAAATGACCAGTTTTTATCTGCAATTTAAAATACATTTTCAGATTTTCTATATAGACTTATGCTATTGTATTGCAACATTTATGCATTATAGAACAATACAATTTGGTCCATATACCAATGAGACCATGGGGAACATATGACAGCACACACCAGAAGGTACTGTCATCAAAGGTGTCCACTGACACTGCCAATAGTGGCACAGCCAGGTTTTCCATAAATGTTATGTCACTGCTCAGACACTCCTGCATTGGATAAAGGGTTTAAATCACAGAGGTCAAGTCAGACGCACCCTAAACGGGAAGAACACCTCCCAGGGAAACCAAGATAAGCTGCTAGTTCACTAACTGGCCCACTGACCTTTGAATCCGCCCAACCCATGCCTGCCAGAAACGCCATCACGAGGGTACACAGGCCTCCAGAACCAGGAAACCCAATAACATGACTGCCAAAGACAGCAAAGACGGAGAGGCCCAGGAGCAGGAAAGACCTCTTCATCACTAGGTCTTTCTAAAAGAAAAGAAAAACAGAATTAAAGAAGGCACACAGCCTAACCTGCTTCATGTTATCATGGCAAGAGCTTTGTTTTGCTTCAATTATGACTAATTGTTGGACTTCAAGATGGAAGACGAGATGGACTCAGGGCAAAGCCCTTTTGTCTCTGTCCAAGGGGTTAACTGACTCTTTCATATCACAAGTCGTTTTTTCCTTAAGAAATGTTTTCAGTGATCATTATAAGCATGATCAAATGATTAAGAGTCCTTTAATTAAATAAGAAACTAATTGAGCTACAAATCCTGCAACAGAATGAAGATGTAAGAGCCAAGGTTGTGTATTCTTGCTCAATCGCTCCAGTCACTTTCTCACTTTTCTGAACATTTTAGGCCAGGGGTCAGCATTCAGTTCTCACCCCAGTCACACCATGAGGTGGCTCACAGTTTAGTAAAAAACACATATGCTGCTGTCTCACACTTAGATCATACAGTAGGTTTACGTCAGCTAGCACCAACAAATTGCTCGTCTACTTTCTCAGCTTAAAAACTTAAAACAATATGCTTTTATGACAGATTCTCTTCACGTTACACAAGAAAGATAAATCTTCGGAACTACATACAGTTGCTGGAGACTAATAAAACTGTCTTTTAAAAAGCATGAATGTGTCAGTAAAAGGCCTCTAAGCCCCCTTTAGTCATTTTGAGGCAGTAGATAAAGCTATTGAATACACTGGAATTAGGTGTATAGTGTACTGCATCCATGACATTAAGAAAAACAAATTGGAAACTTTTTCAAACACATGCAGTGTTTGTAACAACATCCAAAGGTTAATCCCACACCTTCTAAATACACAGTAACATCATCTTATCAAAGGTTAATTAATTTTTATTTTATTTTTTGATTATTTAAAAAATGTAATGGCGAAATTAAGTTTTACCTATCTGGGTTATATCTGTTTCTGAAACTATAAATTTGATCCATTGATGATGCAGCAAGGCTGATCTTCCCTTGACAGTAACTGAAATGAACAAAATGATTCCTATGGGCAATGTAAATGACTTTAAAATAATACTTGAAAGGCGCCTTCCTGAAAGGCTCAACCAGCAGAAATCCTCGCCTGAGCACATGTCGAGCTCTTGCATCACAGATTCGAGCTCTGGCCATGTCACTCTGGCCGACTGTGACTGGGATTCTCCAAGGGCCGGCTCATAGCTGGCTGAGCACTGCTGATGAGAGCATGGGACAGCGCCACCCACAGCCTCTCACAAGCTTGAGAAGTGACAGCCGTGTTTCTGAACTGAACACTGGTGCTGAACCTGCTGAACAGCCCGGAGTTGCGTTTCCTGTGACGTGTGGAAAGACAAGGGAATTGAAAGTGGGAGCAGGCAGGAGGACTGTGTCTACGCTTCCTCATTCTCTCCTTATAGAGGTTTCACAGGGTTTGGAGAACAAAATCCACTCCACTGGCTATTTCAAATTGGGTGGGAGTAAAAAAACAACTGACATTTGAAAAGGAAAAGGAACAACACGGTGAGATTTGTTTGTCATTATAGCACGGAAGTTTACCTGGTCTTTGCTAGGGAAAAAACGAATAAAAAAGCCCAAAACCACTCCAGCGATTATTCCTCCGGCCACTTCCATGATCCCTCTGAAGACATTGTATATGGTGGATCCTGCACAAGAAGCCCAGGAAGAATGCAAAAGGACAAAGACAATAGTGGGTACAGACTCCAACACCTTGAAGCGACCTCAGGAAAACCAGGAAGGACACACAGTGTAAGCCTTGTGTTTAAACAAACTCCCAAAACTAAAAGCTTGCTGACTTTTCCAAAAGAGTGATAAAAGATAAACCTGAACTAACCAGGACCTTTGCCCTCAGTTGTGCTTCAACCATGGTCAGAAAGCAGTTTTTCTAGAAGAAATATGAATTCAGAGCTTGTCCTGTCATGTCTGGGAGGGAGCAGGAACACAGTTTCCACAAAATGTCATTTCAAACATCAAACCCTGAAAATATTCAGTAACTCTACCCTCATAATGAGCTGCAGTGTGAGAATGTTAACATCTGGTTTTCTTTCTGAGAATATCTGTACACAAAAAGAGAACTGAAAAGACAAAAATGTCTTCATACTGTTCAACTACATTTCACTGCTGACTAAAACTGAAACTGAGTCAGTTCCTGATATAACAGTAGATAATATGTGTAAAAAGGCCGGCACAGCGGTTTGCTAATTGGCTTTGGTGCCTCATAGCTTCTAGGGATCAAGTCTGATTCTGGACTGGGGCGGATTCTGTCTGGGAGTTGCATGTTTTTTCCTGTTTGTGGGTGGGTTTTTTCTGTGTGCTATGCTTTCCTGAACCTTCCAAAGACACTTTGACTAGGTTAACTGGCATCTCTAAATTGTCCCTGTGTTCCTGCCTTGTGTGTGGTCCCTGGGGCTGGATTAAGGTCCTTGTAGTTCTACTTCTGTTTCACAGGCCTGTTGGTGGATGCATGTTTATGTGTTTATTATTTATTCAAGAAGAGATCTTTGTTACACTTTTTATCATACAACTAAAAAAAACATTGGCAAATATTTTTTTCATAGGCGTTTTAGTTTATAGGCCCTAGGTACAGTGCCTACTGTGCCTATTGGATAATACAGCCTTGGACACACTCACACCAGGGCCAATTTTCGTAGAAGCTAATTATCCTACCAGTAAGTTTTTGGACTGTAGGAAGAAACTGGAGCTATATACACATGCACATGTAACTACAGGATCCTCTATACTGGAGCTATTTACTTCATTTGCATTAACATACCACTAGGTGGAAGTATGGTACATTGAGAAAGCCATGATCGCAACTACAATCTCTGAATAAGTTATTATACTTTATTTTTTATTGTCTGTATGTGTGGCATTTATCTTAAAATTGTTAATGAATGACAACAGATAACATGAATATAAAATTAATATAGAGAGTCAGGCTTGCTTGTGATTCTATTGTGTCTGGTGCAACATACTGTATGGCATTATTTTGATATTTTTAATATTATTGGAAGGCTGGCTTTTTGATTGTTTCATTTGTATTTTTCTCCTTTAAAATTATTAACATTTAATCTCATGTTCTCTTAATATACCAAAAATTAGCAATCACAGGTATCCCTCTTCTATAAATCTGACTCAAGGTATTGTAATAACTATAACAAATGAGGTATTTGCTCTAGTATGTAACTAATAGCCACGATACCACAATACTTTTACCTAAAATGATTTAAAAAAATGTTTGCTGAGGAGATTAGAGTTATTTTTAAATTGGCAGAACAGAACCTATGACCTCTCTGGACCAGAATTTCCTAACCAGCCTGGTGACTGGGGACACTGTGCAACAGGGGGCACTGTCCTTGAAATGAGATGTTAAATCGAGGTCCTGACTACCTGGGCAGTACAGACATTGTTAGTATGAGTAGGGGTGTAGGTAAATTTAACTCAGGGCTTGTAAAATCTAAAATCTTCTTAATATATCCCGTTAATTTAACTGATGAAGCAATTTACTCTTTCTGAGGTACAGTATAATGGTGCTGGTGGCTCAATGCTCGTGTGTACCTTATTATTAACGGCAACGTTTTTTCACTAATGAAATTCCATTTACAATATAATTGATGCAATAACGAGAGAGGTTCTTTAACTAGTACTGAAATTATTTGCATTTTAGTTTACATTCTAGAAACCCAATGCAAAAGTTATTACTCTGGAAGATATGTGCAGTTTTTTGTGGGCTCATGCCTACTGTGGCATGAAGAACAGAACCAAAACCATACTCTATGTGCTGGAACATATTTGAAATTTTGCAGGGTGTGAAATCAGTGTTGGGCTGTCCTTACCGGTAGAGAATGCCATCCCCATACAGGTTGTGAATCCAGTGATGGCCAGGATGTCATCAAAGCTGCCCGCCGCCATCAGAAGTGTGGGAATGCCCTGCTCAACGCCGTAACCCTGCTTTTGTAAAAGCAACATGGAGGGGACCACCACAGCTGGAGACACAGCGCCTAAAACAAACCTGGACATGGGACGGCTTTAAGTCAGGGTGATGCTCCTAAGGGACTGTGCCATGTCTGGGAGTGCACATTGTGTACTACAGGTTCAGGAAGCACCAGGCGCAGGAGGATGGTTCAGGAACCAAGCCTTCTGTGAACTCTGCTGTTTCCTCTTCAGAAATCTGCTATCAAATTTAATAAATGTACTGTAAACGTAACCTCATATATTTTCTGTGTCTTGTTGAGAAGGACAAACAGTAATTGAAAAGTTTTACATGATATGACACTGATATAATATCACAACATACAGTAGCTCTCACTGTACCATACCATTTTCATCGATGAAGTTGCCATTCTATAAACTGCTCAAGTGTATATAGTTGCTTTGAGGGTGTAAATGAGTTACATCACTATACAGGAAAAAACATCAGACTCTTATGTGTAAGCTCATTATATCTCATTGTAACTTATTTTGCTTCCCTTCAGATTTAAAAGTTGAAAACTTTAAAACACGATAGTTGCAGGTCATGTGTATCTCAGACAAACTGCCTCCTTTTGATAAGCTTTCCCCAGCTGGCGCCTGAACTCAAAGCAATCCATGGTACAGTATTTCTGCTTCATCAAAACAATCTACACTACAACCTATTTAATGATGGCCAAAAACACATTTAGGAAACTAAATAGTAAAACCTGAAAAAAAGCATAGCTAAAAACATGTCTTTTGTTAAGGTATCAGCCTCCCCTATCCAGAGACATACCTCTACCTCAGTCAATTTGAGAAGGCATAGACCTTAAAGCTAGTTACCCAATCAGCTTTTCCGTTCACCACCATACACCCCCAGCTCTAGGATACATTAGGGTTACTTGCAGTAGCTTCAGTGCTCAGTATTGGGTTACCCTAGTGAGCTACACTTCCTGCGTTCCCTGAAGACTTAACCTGCATGTGATTCTCGTTCTTGGACAAGGCTTCTCCCCTGACTCTGGCTTTCGAGTTACGGCTCTTGGATAAGTACTTACTTAGCTGAATAGGACTTACCGTTCCTGTTACTATTTATACTCAGATCCACGACTTCAAAAAAACAACTGCATAGGGTCCACTAGACAAACTAATTCGGGCTCCGCCCATGTAACATCTTTTCCCTTCTTTGCCATGTGAAAAAAGTAAAGATGGCTTGTCTTTTCTTACCCCAAGATGAACCCCCAGATCCAAGGCAGATTCATCATGAAGTGACTGAGGATGGCCACGGAACACGCCTCTATTGTACAGGGTCCCATTGCGAGCCGTAAGCACACTGCTTTCAGTTTTTTAAGAGCCTGAAAAAGAACATTAACAATAATCAAAAATACAAATAACAGTAGCACAATTTTTTGCACTGGGGAGGCATGGTTGACAGTGGTTAGTATTGCTGCCTCACAGTGCTGGAGTCCCGGGTTCAGCACCTGGGGTGCCATCTGTGTGGCGTTTGTATGTTCTCCCTCTGTTCAAGTGGGTTTGCTCTGGTGCTCCCATTTCCTCCCATGCTACAAAGACAGACTGGGAGGTTAATTTGCTTCTAGGAGTGTTTGTCAGTATGTGAGTGTCTGTGTCTGTGTGTGGACTGGCGTATCCAGGGTGCACCCTGCCTTGTGCCCATTGCTTGCCAGGATGGGCTCTGGCTCCTCCGTGACCCTGTATGGGATAAAGCTGTTAGAAAACAGATGGATCGAAGCTTTACATTCAAATGCAGTAGTTACAGGCAAACCCAGGGAATGTATGTATAATACCGATAATTTTTTTATTGCTGTTTGGCTTTAATATGGTTTGAGAGATGAGTCTGTCTATAAAGGATGAGCTAATGAGAGCCCCTCTATGCCAAACCAAACCAGGGGGTTACTTGATACCCTAGTGAAATGGGGTTTATGGGCTTATTTTTTCTTGGATTTCTGTTATAAGTGCTAAAAAGGACCTCTGAAAACACATTGAATATAATGTAACTTCACATTTTGCCACTAGATTTTTTCATTTTAAACCGCAATGAAGCTCTGGAAGAATGTTTCCTTTTGGCGTACAAAATGTATGAATAAATAATCAATCTATACTAAAATTATAATTATATAAAAAACTATACTAAACTAAATTGTTTTGTTAAATTGGTTTAGTGATCTGTTTAACATAAAAATTAAATGCTTATTCCAAAGGACTATTTTAGAAACTCCTCGTCAATCATAAAGGTCCTTGGGCAGTAGTCTAGACAAAGGCTTGTAAAGTATTGTTACAAATAGGTCTTTTGAGTGACACAGACTTCTTAGCTAATAGACGTCTTGGCTATTTGACAAAACCCTAGGAGGCATACTATTATAAATGACTTCATAGCGGTCAAGAGTAAAACACCCTTTGATGTTTTTTAAAACCACAAGAAAATTATAATGATTGTGACACTTCTAAACAACAGATCGGTTATTGTAAAATACAGGTCTTCAAATAATTAAAGTCATGCTCATTTATTTCTTGCTTTTTTAATACCATAACCACTACTTTAGACATAGTATTTACACAGTGAATAAAATAATACACTGAGGCATTTTTTGTACTTATCAAAAAACAAACGAGAAATATCACTCTTATCCTTCAGACCTATCATTGTTTTACTTTACTCGTCATCACATTTACTAAATACAGTATACATGTACAACACTAAAGTGTACCAAATACAACCTGATAAATTCTCTTTATGTGCAATGCATGTGGGAAGGTTTTTATTAAAGGCATCAATAACTGGTTTCTCCTAACACTGCCGTCCTCAACAATCCAGTTCCATTTTAACCCTTTTACTTGAACACAAATTCAAAGCCTAGTTGTGCCCTTCACAATTTTTCACCTAAGTATTTCTCATGGAGAGTACTTTTAAAACTATACCACAGCTATGTGAATTTGTAGTTTTCTCCTGTGCACATTGTTCTCCTCACCCAGCTTCATAACACATATATTTCATAGACACAAACACAATTCCAGGGGAGAAATGAAACTTTGTGTCCCTCTGACACCTTTCATGGGGCGGCCGAAATGACCACTGCCCACCCTTGTAAAAACTGAAAACACGCAGTAATGAATAATTTCAAGTAAAGCGTGTGATGGTCTTGTGCTCTGACATGTCTAACATTTATGATACATTATAAATTACATTATAAGTTTGTAGGTCAGCTGTATAATAATGTTGCAAGGCCAGTGCCAACTACATGACTAGCAGTGGTGATGCTGATAACCCAACTCCTCACACTTGGGTTTCAAATGGGTTAATGCTGGGCAATTACGAAGGTTAATCTGACACTGGAACTGTGTGTGCTCAAAGAAATTTCATTGTAGTCCTGGCTGTGGCGTGAGAGAACACTGCCATGTTTGAAACAACACTGAGGAATGACACTATTTTCTACAGCCAAAGGTTTGGACTAGAACTTAGTTTTAAATATTCCTTACACCGAAGCTTCACCTCTACTAAAACCATCTTGTTCAACAACACAGTTTTATGTAAATTATCGTCCTCAGGGGAATCGTTTTTATCTTCAGTTTGCCAGAGCAAATAGTATCTTCTCACCTCCTGCAACTAACACTACCTCCTTTTGCTGACTTATGTCGCCTAGAAAGTTTATGTTGATGTGTAAGCCGTGATAAGGCCTAGAGCAGCGCAAACCTGTCTGTCAGATATCCTGAGATAGTTCTGTCGCAAAATGGTTTGTTCAAAGTTCCAATAAGAGCATCTGCCACAGCTATTGTCCTGGACCCATCCTGCCATTGTGACAAGAGGTGTATCACGACATGTCAATACTAAAGGACAATCGATAGCGATACCAGTCTTCCTAACACTGTCTAACAGACCTGAAATGGGAGGACATTAAGATGTTGCAACACTGCAGCACCACCATCCCAATGGCCTGGTTCCTTTCTGTACTCATTAGTTGTGGCATCTTGCAGATGAAGTGGGAGACCTCCAAATTTGTTCTTATAAAAATACCTTTACCATGGTATTTGAGTTAAAATGGATCAAAACAAGATGTCTAAGCATCTGTCAAAATCAGTCCAGGGCACTGCAGGGGACAGGCAAAGTTCAAGACAGAGTATCACCATACTGACCTGGAACTTTCACAACTGTTTGATACATCTGCAAAATCATTTACAGAAAAGGATAACACCTAGAGCTGAAAAAATGAAATTATGGGTCAAAGACCTCCTGATTAGGCAGCACTGCCTGGTGGAGTTGTTTATTCATTAATGAACATTGTTTCTTAAGAAAGACGAGGTGTGAAGATGTCATGATGAGTGTTATGCCTAAAGTCACCTTTCTGAGGATATAGGGAGGAATTTCCTTTAAGACAATATTGTCTTTGGTGGGCAACCTTACAACCTTACTTTTTTTGTAATTAACAATGACAAAAAAGATAACAGTTTCTCTGATCCAGCAAGTCAATGTAATTTCAATCATAATAACAGAAGACCATGGCTGGTTGGATTACAATGATAGAACTTTGAGAAAACAATACTGAGATCTTGCACCAACTTTTTTTGCCTGAAAAAGTCCAATAGTAAACATCTGAGGGACCAACTCACATATTTTGTCAACAGGAAGACAACCAAGACCACCAAGTAGCTGCAGCTGCAGTTGTAGATCGACAGAACTTCTAATAGTCTATTCATGAATACAGATTGGTCATACCCGATACTAATTTTGCTATACTTTTATGTGATAGTGTATCACATCCCATAACAGAAATGTACCAAGATTCAATCATCTATGTTTCTGTTCTCATTACTTGTGATTTTGCTTAATATCCATGTGTAAAACATTTGCACAATCCATTATACCTCTCTTTCACATATGGTGGCAGTACCAGTTTAATGCAATATATGACTCTAAATTACTTTAAATTACTTTGTCACATACTGTGTCAATGGGGGGCCAATGGCTAAATTATCTGCACAACCATGAATTTCATTTGATTGGTTGCTGGCAAGAAAATGTCAAACCCTTTATCAATCAGTGGGTTAACTACATAGCAGGGACATAACAGTTAATCAAACACCTCAAACAGCTGTACCATTAACAAATGCAGGTCAAATTGTAAAAGAGCAGACTGTACTTAATCTGTTGACCTCTTCAGTTTTAAGAGTTTTTTTTCTGAACTCATTAGAAATGAGAAACAAAATGGCTCATAATTTTACTGCAACATCGCTGTGCTTTATTTTTATAGGAATTGAAGGATGCATGGAGTTTAAAGATCTTTAGCCCTTGCCAACTGTACCTGTGGATCAAGTCCTAGCCCTGCTCTGGTCAGGATGATTGCGAGGGCAATATTCCTCAAAGAGGAAGACCACTGGAAATGAATGTTGACAGCCTCAGAGACAACTGGGACATTGCGGAGAAGAAAGCCAGCCAGCAACATCCCTGAAAACAAGATGGAGCATCATATTAAAACACAGTTTCAAAACCATAAGCACTGAAAGTGGTTCTATAAAAGTATTAAAGATAATAATATAGGCGAGCAAACATATCTAAACATGGACATGTACGTTTATGTGAAGCTTCCACTTGATAAAAACTGTGGGCCTAAAAAATGTGGTCAGAAAAATAAGAGATGGCTTTGTATTTCTCACGCTAGACTTCGACCTGGATTTAAATTTCAGACGGGCTTTGATTTCTAGACAGCACATGCATGTATTGAAATGTTTATTATACAAGGCTAAAGTCCTCAAGGATTATCAAGTAAAACTTTAACACACATATAGAGGAGAAGTGGCTTTGTGGTTGAGTGATTCACAGTTTTTTAAAGCGCAAGAAAAAAACAACTGTGACAATTAAACAAATTTGCTTTTAAACATAAGAAAAATTGTACAGTCTGAAATGGCTCCTTTTTATGTCCAGATAAATAGCTCATAAGTGTTGATATGTTAATACAAGAATTATTTCTTTTTGATGGTTTAGATACTTACAAATCAATACATTAAGGGAGTGACTGTTAATTTAGGAAGTGTCTTTTACAGTTTCTCTTTTCTGACTCACTTGGACAAAATATTTATCTGGCAAACAACATGTTATAGCACTAAAATATGATTGGCAGACAGAATATCACATTTTAAAAGGTAAAAGTAAGGTTATGGTAAAAAAAGACTAGCAGTCAAAATATATACATATATATTATTTTCTCTTTATGTTTATAACAATTTGAAATGCAGTTATTTAACTATTACAAACTACACAATGCACCACATGTAGCGGGACAAGACACATAACCTATTCTACATGACTGAAGCCTTCTGTAGACTGTTTGAACTGTGACTCTATTAGTTGAGTGAAGTAATCAACAGAAAGATCTGTGCTTGACATTCAAAAAATATTTAAATTAATTTTAAAACACAAAACTGAATATATACAAACAGTATATAATGCTGAAAAATGGTAGGGAGTATAAAATTCCTGGTAAAAGAAATCACACAGAATACCACTAATTTTCTTATCCAGTATAGGGTTGTGGAGGACAGTCAACATGCTCAAGGCAAGATACACCCTGGATGGGATGCCAGCCCATCACAGGGCACAGACACAAACAAGCACGCACTCACAGCAAGGCCAGTCAATTACCCTACCAGTAAGTCTTTGGACTGTGAGAGGAAACCGGAGCACAATGAGGAAACCCACGCATGTCGGGGAAAACATACAATCTCCACACAGACAGCATCGCAGATCTGGAATTGAACCCAGGGCCCCAGCAATGCAAGGTAGCAAGACTAACCACTGTGCAACCAAGCCACCCATGCAGATAAATTATGCCCATTAATTATTTGAGTAAAGATTTTTTAATGTATTGCTGCTACACTCCTGTTAAAAGCTACCTCGAGACTTTGCATCAATAATAGGAATGTACAGTAGTTACAATATATTCCCCAGTCCAGCCTTTACGGTACAGTATGTATTCTTTTGAAGTTTCTAATTTGTCTTGTACTGCAGGTTGATTTGTCTCATACAGTGAAATACTCACAGTGTTTGCTTTTAACCATCAGAACAGAGCACAATTTACCACATAAAAGGCCACACACTGAACAAACAACACAATATCGAGGTAGAACACGGCCTAGAGACAAGGCAATGTAAGAAAGAAGAAGTCCTAACAGCTTTCAACACTGATGATGAAAACTAGCAAGTTTTTAATAAGCATTTA
The DNA here is from genome assembly GCF_059453375.1 of Lepisosteus platostomus. Taxonomy (NCBI): domain Eukaryota; kingdom Metazoa; phylum Chordata; class Actinopteri; order Semionotiformes; family Lepisosteidae; genus Lepisosteus; species Lepisosteus platostomus. Next base: position 18,933,231 of record NC_142611.1, read on the forward strand.
AAACATTTAATTGTTGAAAAAAAATTTGTTGTATTGTTAGTACAGCTAGAGTATGTGTATATACAGTATTTATTGAACATCATAGCTGATGTACTGTAGTTTACATACAGTAAATTCAAATTTAAAATTCTACATATGATTTTAATCAAACGTCAACACCTACTGTTAAAGGAAAATTTAAATTTAAGCCTCTTAAAGACATAAAATCACCATAACCCAATCGTTAATCACTGCTTACTGTTGTTAGACAGTGACAAATGACAACATTTGCTGTGCATTTTCCAGACATTAAAATATATTTTAAGTTATGCTTATTTTTTTTACCCACACTACAGTTTCTTCTTTTCCTTTCAGAAAGTGGCATGAACTATAAATGTGGGTGTGTATAATATTTGCCAGCACTCGTCCATTGACAAGTTCATGTAGCAAATTCTGGATCCTAAACATATGGTTTGAATGGGAACCCTTCAGTATTTATTCTTACTGTGGAGTGACAGGTTGGAGATGCCTGGGTTAGAGGATTCTGAATGGTCCGTGTTCCGCTCAGTTAAAGAAACTTGAATCTTTCTACTACTTACCAAGGAGAGGAGGAAAGGGGGGTAGAGTAGGGATTTTAACGAGTCCCATCAGCTTCCCTCCGACAACAGCACACAGAAGCAGTGTCAGAATCCCAAAAAGGTTCCCACCTGGCAGACACTCTTTGCCCGTGATAGACCAGACCACTCCAAAGAGCAGCAATGCCATAGACACTAAAATAGATTAAAGTAATACACATAAGGGTCTTTTGCATACAATAATTATAAAAAATGAAGACCTTCAGATTTTCTATTCTGTAAGCTGTTTTTAATGTGAACTGATATGTAAAGTAAAAAGGGTGTAATGGTCCCAACTCAGTCCCTATGGATATGTAGATATGTAGTTTCCAGCTACAACCAAGCTCGTATTATATTTGAAATAACACAGTTCTACTAGGGGCTACAACTAAATGCACCTGCGTCTCACAAGGTATTAAATGGTTACACTTACAAACCTTGGAAGCACATCATTGTTGTTGCTCGAATGCTATGAGATTGATTCATGTAGCAGAATAGATGACAGAAACTCAAATCTTTAGAACATTTGAAGCCCAAATAAAAACATCATTCATGGTATGTTGAAAATTTTAAAACATTTTCCTCCATAAGGAAGGTCACATTTAAAACACAGCCTTTATTCAATGGCTAGTATAAACACATTGTGGCTGAAGTATAAGTTTTAGAACCTTTGTTATAAATGTTTCTGCTCCTACAGCATATTTTCACTACATATTATTAATAATTCTAATCTAATGCTTTTTTCCCCTAAATGTTCTTACAGAAATGTTCTTCTTGAAATGGTAAGTTGTTGAAGTAGTTAAAAATAAAATACTCATTTCATACAGTACATATTTTTCAGAGATCAGCAAAAATGCTAAAATTCTAAATTCTAAATTCTAATCCAAACCAAATTGAATATACTAAAATGGACATATGACATTTGTTACAAGCAAAAACATTAAATATATATATTTGTCAGTACATAATCCTAGAAGCCCCCCCAAAAAAGTTCAACAGTACCTTTCGTTACCATAGAAGCGAGGATCCCTCTTGGAGGACATGCACAGAACTGCCTGAGTCTCCAGCAGCTCTTCACAGGTTCAGCTGATGGCTGGTCAACATTTTGCACCCCTTCTTTCAGGAAAGTAGTTTCCTCTATAACTACAGGACTCTCAGAACGTTTCAGCCCAATATTAGCCTTCTTTACTTCCCCCTCCTGGTAGCCCAACAACGACAAAATATATCCCATTAATAAATTGTCATATATGCAACACCGTCAATACATTCCATCATAAGGGAGGTATTTAATCCTCAATCATGTTGACAATGAAACACAACAAGTGAACTGTGCCATAAGCCAACACATAAACTAACAGCATTACCAAATTACCAGCATTACCAACACTACACAGTGTACAAAAAATATGCTGGCATCATTTGTAATTCTACAAAACATCATGATCAAAATGGGACATCATTGGAAGTGGGTGAATGCTTTTGCAGGTTTTTTGGGCTTCTTAAAGCAGGGCAAACTGGTACAACTTAACCAGTAATGAGATGCCTTTTAAGACTATGTCTGGATGGTCCTCAAAACTCTAAACATTGTCAAGAACAAAGGTAGGGTTAGGGAAGTCGGGAAAAGTTGCTTTTGTTGTTTTATAATGATAACTCATCTCATTTTCCTACCATCCATCCATTTTCTAACGTGCTTCGTCCAATACAGAGTTGTGGGGGAGCCAGATTCTATCCCAGCAGGCAGCAGGCGCAAGTCAGGATACACCCTGGATGGGAGGCCAGTCCATCACAGGGCACAAACAGACATAATCACTCACACCAGGGCAAATTTTCCCAGAAGCCAATTAAACTACAGTAGGTCTTTGGAGTGTGGGAGGATATCAGAGGACCCAGAGGAAATGCATACAAGCACAGGCAGAACATACAAACTCCACAAAGATTGTACACAAGATACAGAATTGAACCCAGGGTCCAGGTACTGCGAGATGGCAATGCTACCCACTGCTCCACCATGCAATTCCTTAATTGTTCTGCAGGTAGAATTAAAATGTAAACGTGTTTCTGAAAATATACATCTACTGGCTAATTCTATGTGTTTGAAGGGAATCCAGTTTATCTTTTAACTTTAAACAGAATACAACCTGCTCTTTAAAGAAAAAACTACCATAAATTATATAAAGTAACAGGCCTGTGAAATCAACTTAAATACTAAAGAAAGAGCTTTTCTTTCTTGACTTTCAAGATCTTGTCTAAATAGCAACATTAACATTAATTTATAAAACCCTACAATCTGTGCACAACAGAAACAAAATAAGACAATCTTCACAAGTGTAATCTTTTTATGTGAACACACATCAGGTACTGCAATATGTAAATAACTAACTCATTATAGAGCTTTATGGTTTAACAATGGAGTTAGAGCTTATTTTTACGTTTGCACCCCTGGGTTCAAAGTGCAAGCCAATATAATAAGCATAATTATAATAACAACAACAAGAATAATTCAATATAATAGTGTAATATTGTATCGTGATTAGTCCACGCTGAAAAAAAAGAAAGCTGTTATAAGAGTATAATAATTCTTGCAAACTCGTACAACAGTCGACTGCGAAACTCTCAATACCTCCGTCTCCGAGTCCAGCGCCGCTGCCGCCGAGTCTCTCGCCTGTTCGTCCGCCTCAGCGCGGGTCGTGTCACCCGCATCCTCGCCGGCCATTGCCTGTCGTGTTACTGAGACCTCAAAAGCAAAGGAGCGATGTATCGGTTGCCGGGGGTGCTTTTCATACTCCAAGAAGGAGCCTAATGCATTATTATTAATACGTCACCTGGCCATCGGAGTAATGTTTAATCAGTAGTATTTACCCTAGATTACATGACAAGGTATTTGACTGCTGACAAACCTGTGATCGCCAAATGGCTCAATGCAGACGAGCCAAAGCTCTAATGCAATATGTTCCGCTGCTAATCTCCTCTGATACAGACTGGCATTATGACCAGTCCCAGCCTTTTCTTCTCCGTTTGATTTAATGGGCGTAGCGCGGTGAGACACATGCTCCACGGTACTGAAGCCAAAGTCCCCGCTTTTTATTAGATTCGACGGTGATACGCAGACTCCGCAAGCTAATGATACAGGTGCACTCCGGCCCTAAAACCAGACATCACACGCACTGATGCAAGCGACAGGGTGCACACACAATTACACGCACAAAGCTTCCCCGTCCTGCACATCAAAGGCTTGAGTAAGTGGTAAACCATCCTCGTTTACGACAACATCGAGACTCTGATTTAGGAGTTAGGAGGCGATCAGGAAAAGCCACAGTCGAGGGACGTGGACAGACTGGAGAGCAAACCTGACGCAGCTCATTCCTAACTATACCACACCGGGGGAAAATCAACAAACTTAATAAAAAAAAAACTTTTCATAAGAAACAGACAATATTCCCCACTCCCTCGACACACTCCATAGACTCATACATATCATATAAGCATTTAACATGCATATAAGCACTATCGGGTACTGTGTACAACTCAGCATTGACAGTTATCAAGTGCGACCACACACACAGCACACACACAGGTACTGTACTGTAGGTGCAGACACAGGTCTGGTACTGTACCATCATAGAAAAGTAGTACAGAGGAAAAAGTTTGCACTAGAGGGATGCTAATTTTAGAATGACAAGGATGATACTGTATATGCCTGGAAAGTTGATTTTTCTTTTCTAAACTGGTTGTTACGTTGCAAAGTTTTGTCATCACAATCTTAAGGTTTTTTTTTTAAATGATGAGAAAGCTCCATGAACAATATGACTATATCATCTTCTGTTTGAACACTTCATATGCTAAACATACATATGCGTTAGAAACTTGATAACGTTTTAAAATTAAAGCCTGCGTTAAAACACGATTATCCGATGTAGAAGAAACACCACAAGGCAGTTTTTTTTTTCACGTGAGGTGCAACAACACCAGAAGGCGAATCGATTTTTTTTTTACAAGGAACAAATCTGAAGAAACAAAATTTACAGTATCCTGCACCTGTAGCTGAGATTAACGCGATTGTGCTAGGCTGACATGTTTGTAATCATCACAAAAGATTACCCGCTATGTTCAATGTTTCTGTTTCTCATGGGCAGAGTCTCTACATGGTGTTACTGTAACTCCTGTCGCTATAAATGACTATGTACTAATCACGGACACAAGAAATTGTGTTTCACAATCTAATCCCTACAACCAAGCCTTGTTATCATTATTCTCCAATTCCTGCATTATTTTGAAATGATTTTAAATAATTAGACATTACTTACAGGTTTCTCTAACACCCAAATCATACGAATCAACATTTTTAGACTAAAACCCTACGAACCAACACCACGCATGGACTCGGCACATTTCTCTAAGCACATTTTTTTTATGAAGAGGAAGACCAAAGAGCACGACATCAAAAGACAAATTTTTACCAAGAGCATGTAAAGGGTGTGTGAAGTGAGGTATTGTAGGTTGGGTACTTACATTTCTGCCAGTCCTCTATTACATACTGTACAGTAGTTAAAAGTCCAGGGGCAAGACTTTATAGGATACCATCGGTTAAATCCATATTTATATATATAACATATTTAATGATCATGACATAAAACCAACAAATAAGTCTGAAAATACCCATTCATTTCCTATAACGAAGCTGTCCATTATTTCATTAACAATATGAACCACCGGCACCCAGCCAAAATAGCGGATTTCACAATAAGCAAACGACGCGAACATTACTGCTGGCCAACTATGAGCAGCTCAGAGTTCGAAGACTAGAGAAAATAGTGGGAAGTTCAACCCTTACAATGACTATCCAGATGTTTTTTTTAATATTCAGTTTAACTTTCCAAACTTTTACTTAAAATAAGTTTAATTCTCGTTTGTCTTTGTAAATGATCGGAAGAAACAAACTGACAAAGGCATAAATAAATAGTTCCTTTAAGACCATTTACTGAAATGAAAGATTTTCAACTCTTTAGCTGCTTTTTTTCTTGGAATTTACATTAGTATTTTACTTTTAAATAAAATGTGTTAGTTTTCAGAAAAATCCTCCAACAGCTTTGAATATTATCAGTTTGTATAATCGACCGTCAAAGTCTTCAATGCATTGAAGTATATTTTAAAACAAGTTGTGAGAAAGCATTGATAACACACAAAACGTGCAATTAGATTTCAGGAACAATTACATAAGATATAAATGATGAAAGATTCAGAATGTTAAGTTATATACAAATCGATGACACACTGTGAAAACAAATCAATTTAGAAAATGTATTAAGAATAGATTTACCCCTGAGAACTTCAGCAAGATCGGTGTGTGTTATCCAATGTGTGCACAGCTGCTGTTTTTGTGACAAATTCAAGGTGAAGAGCTTCTTTCTTGAAACATGAGTCAGGGTGTCAGCTGAGATACGTACTGAAAGTCTCCTGATTCTTAATCCCATTCCATAATAATAGCAGGAGAAAAAATAAATTCTGTTTGCAATATTTTCTGCTAAGACAATCATGTTTAAATGACAACCACACTTTCAATAGTCCTATCTATTGGAAATAAAGGCTTTCATTAATGGTACTTTGATGAGGCCTCTGGGCTGCTTATATTTAAAGAGGCAATGAATTGGGAGCAGATGGACTGGTAATAAACATCCCCCTCACTTCCTGGTCTGCTTTGAGAAATATAGACTGGACTGAATTTTATTATTACTGCATTGAGTTAGCGGTGGCTGCTGTTGTGCGCATGCATTTCACTTTTCTTCCACTATGGATGTGAATCACACTCTGATTGTGAGTGCAGTTTTCAGCCTCTCATGATCTGCACTTTGTTGTTTATACTATAGAAGACAGGCAGCGAGTGAGTGGAAAGTCATCTTGTTGTCCTCTCTCCAACTGCCTGCATGGACAGGGTGAATCTTTGTTGGGGGTCATTCTGCTGGTGCCATGTACCATTGTCAGCACATGAGTGTTCATCATAATCAACGCTGTCACCACTGCATCCATCCTGAGACCTGGGGTGATCTTAGTGGGGACATCACGCAGGCAGCCAGCCCCAACAGAAGCTCTACCTGCCAGTGCAGACTGAGAGAAGACTACTGTACTTCGCCTGAGTCCTCTGAGTCTGTACCGTAACATCTGGCTTGCAGACATTTCTGACCCCTGCATACTGAGCTTAGCCCTACTATGCCCAATACAAACACAGAACTTGGACTTCTCTTTCCATCCTGTTCTTGTAGCAGCAGAGCAATGTCTTGTAAAAGATATAACTGAGCCCCAGATGGAAGACATTCCCATCAGTTAAAACATTAGGGAGGCCTGTCCCTCTGAAGGCAATGAAAAAAGATAATAGCAAGCTACTATAAACCTCACCACAAGGAGACACTGTCTTGTATGCGCCACAAGGACCACAAGGTAGCAATGGACCAAAACTTCAAGTAAAAAGTGGTCTTTTGACATCAATACAGTAAACTGGCAGACCACTAACCATCTGTGGATAAACAGAGACTATACTTTTGCTTGAGGACATGAGTATGTAGACATATTTTCTAAATATGTCTGTTCCTATAAAATAAAATAAAAAGTGCCAAATGAAACAAAAATTCTTTATTCCCATTATTTCTTAATTTTCAGGAACAGATAAAGTATTGATCAGATAAGATTAAGTACTACAATTTTGCTAAAAATCCTGACGTACAAAGCTGATACATACCCAAAAAGACTCAAAACTATTTTGCTTAAAAGTTGGTTTTTCTACAAAATAATAATTCAGTTGAACTCAGTTTAACTGTGATAGTGATGTAATTTAAGTTTGATTTTTGAATCGCCTTTTTTACCTCTCTCCCATCATTAGCACAGTCAAAAAGTCAATAACATTCAAACTGAAAACAGAGCATTCTGAAAAAGTAACTTAAAGTTTCTTTCAGTGTGTATTGTAATGAACCAATTATAAAGATTAGTGTTTAAAATACTAACTAGGAAGCAGGATGCTATGAGGCTTCATGACACCTCACTACACACATGAACTGTAACATTACATTAGATCAGTGGTGTTACACAAATTATACAGGGTTTACATTAAGTGCCATGCACGCAAGTGGATGGTTACAAATTAAATTATCAGCTTTGTTCTGCATTTGCTCATGTCTCTTTCACAGTAGAATGACTGTAGAACAATACTGAGGTTTAATTCTAAATTTTAACACAATTAAATTACAGATGTACTGGTGCTGCCCTTGTTTAAGAAGAAATGTTTGGTATGTGCTGAATTTTCCTTGTCCTTCCAAACATTCCTTGACCTCTTCAGAGACTCCATCCACCATCAATGATATGTTCAGTTCCAGTCACATAGGTAGACTAGAGTTGGAAAAATGAAAAGTTACACATGTCTGTATTAGTTTAACAATGTCCCATATTGACTGTACACAGAGTGTCACACACAACAGATCTGTTTTCTTCTTATCACTGCCCTAGTGTGTTACATTCTATTTTTTAAACAGCAATGAGTTTTAAAAGTTTATTAGTGTTTTGAATATCTCTCTAGCGGCTGGTTGACCTTGAGCATACCCCTGTGGAAACTTTGAGGCTCTGAATAAATCACAACAGATGAGCAATCATCAGATTATCATTTTATTTTTACAGAGCCTCAAAATAGAACTAGTCTGAATGAATCAAAATTACTTTATCCACTCACATGATACAGTGATATTACAGTCATAATATATGCTTATATTAATATCTTGAGAAATTAATAAGTTTCCACTATGTATAACATATAAGATATAATTAGTACCAGACTACTGGAATCTTCCTATTCTATGGAATATTACCATCAGTGGAAAACTGCCAAAAAAGTAAAACATATACAGTAAATAGAATAATAAAATAAAGCTAATTTCGATTAAATTACACTGGGCACTTTACAGTAAGTCCATGTTTGATTTTTAAATTTATGACTGTAATACTCTTGAATATTTGAGTTTTATGTCTCTTTTATATAATGCATGTGTTTTATATGTGACAAAAACAATCAAGGCATGAATTGCTTTATCACACCTGTTGGTGTTTTAGCTTTGATTGCCTAGATACAACACAGGTAACACTAGTAACCTTAGCAGAGGGTAAATAGTTTCTGCGAAATGCAAACTTAACAAATATTTTTTCTTGACAATAAATAATTTCTATCTGATAGAAAATAAATAAGAAAGGTGAAATAAACTGAAAGATAAAGTCTCAACTAGATTGAAGCTAATGAGGAGGAAGTCAGGATTTAATTTTCTGTGTAGCAAAACAAAAAAGGCACACACTATATATAAAACATTTACACTTTCAATTATTTTCCACTAAAGGAGAAAAACTGTTTCTGCCTTTTGTAACTTTAAGAAAAGTACAACTTTTGTGTTATTTGTGTATTATGTTTTTTAACCTAGTTGAATTATCTGATCACTTAATGTCAAGTTATTGTTTAGGTCTAGATGAAGATATTCCTATGAAAATAACTACTACTAAAGGAAGAATTAGAACTTCAAGCACTACAGGTCATTTTAAACTGCATCATCTTAAAAAATATCACTCCTGGCACAACCCTTTGTGTTTTCCAGGGTCCCTTATGATAGTGTTATCAAAGACAGCATAAAACTGAAAATTAAACATTAAATTACAGTCCCTGTCATTTCATTCTCTGAAGTGTCACACCCCTTCATACTGTAACTGTACTGTAACTCTTATAAATGAATAATTCCACACCCTTTTTTTGGACAACTATTTCCACATCCTCCTTGAGCAGACCACAGAACTTACTTCATCAGAGGCCAGGTATACACACAGTTGGGCCACTTCTTCTGCAGTGCACATTCTGCCCATTTTCTGTCTAGCAAGGAAGTCTTTTAATGCCTTAAAAACAAAAAAAAAATCAGCTAAAAAATGGAATCTATATGCCAGTAATGCCCCCTTTTCATGTCTAGCCCAAAAAGACTCTTGAAGAAAATATCTGTTGATTTTGGCAATGTGGAAATTAGTTCATAAACCAAACTAAGGTTACTAACCCCATTTGACGTCAGGACAAACCCAGGCACTCAGAACTAAAATAACTTAAGTAATGCCACCCGGTTGCCTTTTTGTTTTTACAACACAAACTTTCCAACCAACTTTTTCTCATCCTTTTTCTCACCACAGTCACGGAAGAAAATTCACATACCTTTAACTAGAAAACAATTCCATTACAGTCTAACAGGACTTAAGAAAACTTTGATCAGTGTTTATAACTAATATAATTTATACTTACAGTAGTAATAATTCCATGCATTTATATAGCAAACGTCTCACCTGGCTTATGTGCAGGAGCAATTATGTTCCAGCAGCTCCACTCCAGATCAGATCAGGTGAAGAAACAAGGGGTTACTTCACCGACTGGATTAAGGAGTCATAAACTGAGTAGGGTAAACTGCGCAAAGCCAAATTGGACTTTAATCAGGACACTGAGGTAACACCCCTACTCCGAAAATATTCCATGGGCTTATGTAGTGAACAAGTAGTCAGGACTTCAGCATCTCATCAAATGGATTGCACCTCCTACAACACGGAGTCCCAGGTCATCACAGTAGAGCACTGGTTCGGAAAGTTTAGTCTAGGAGTGCCATCTACTGGTCCACCAACACCACTCGCAGTATCAGCCTGGCTTTTTTTAGAGGTCTCCTATCCAAAAACTGACCAGGAATAGACCTGTTTTGCTTCTGAGGTCTGTTGAGATCAGGCTACAGGCTGATAAAACTGCTATCAATTTTAACTGCACAGTGCACCACACCTAATATAGCTAGTGTAAAGGAAGGACTATTTGAACCAGGAGATGATCTTTAGACACTGCTTTGCAATTACATGGTTCCTTGACATTTGATTTTATTGATGCTTCTGGCTATTAAAGGTACCTTGAAAATTTAATAAACCTGTGGAATTACCCAAGGGCCAAGATTGGATTAGCTCTGTGATCCCATTATTTATGTATTTTTTGCAGTCCTACAGTGATTAAGAAGAGCATTTGAAGGGGAACAGGGATCCCAATTTCTCAGGCTGGTCATTAAGTCTCGGTAACAAAATACATTCATTGAGAGTATAGAAAAAAATTACAAATCATAAGTTAAGCACAAAATCATGAACTTTGTGAAAGTATTGTATAGTCTCCATGTTGCTGCAAACCCCTGGTTTCGCCATTGGGTGAGAGTGAGAGTTTGCACGAATTGCGATGTGATGCAGCCCTTCCTGCTCACTAGTCACTGTAATGAATAATGTAATGTGATGTAAGAGCAAGTAAGTACAGGTTGTGCAGTAGACATTTCACTGCAGAAACATTCCAATGTGTTCTGCATGCAGAGTTAACAAGTAAGTAGTATTGTTGGCAAAACCACCTTGAAATCAGGAGCAATATTTCTATTGGATTAAAACAGATGTATTCACAAGCCTGCTTCTTTACAATGTAATAAACTGGAAGTTTTGTCGCCTCATTTTGAATCACAGAACATGGCACTGTGCAAACCTGGAAATATTGGCTATTTTGTGATATAAATTAGAGGCTTTACAAGTATATTTTATTTTTATTGAGGTTTGAAATGCACTCATCAATGCTGATTCTTTCTAAGCCTGTAATATAAAAATAGAATTGCAGTTCCCCTTTAAATTATTGTTATTATTGCTGTTATGACAACTGGTTTAACTGTCTTATGATTAGAAGAATATTTGAGGTTGTTTTATTAATGTCATATGTGTTATTTAATTGAGAAACAGACGTTTTAAATCGTAATAACAGCTTTAAATGCAGGTAGCAGGGATGATTTTAAAATTAGACCAAGTGGAACACTTACATTTTTAATATATTTATATAATTCATATATTAACACATGCAAATTCATTGTAATCCTTAGAAATAGACCTATAGTTTGACCTTCCTATGGAAACTGAACCAAAAAATGGTCTGCTGTCCTTCCAAGTCATACAACACGGGTCCAATCTTATTGAAGAAATGCTACATAGAGTCTAATATAACTGTTTTATCAGAAAGGTTTTAGCCCTGTAGCTCTGTGGCTCCTAACTCTGGGACTCATCACACCAAAACATACTAGTGCGTGCAAGAGAGACAGTGATATTCGAAATAAGAAATACCTGTTCAGGATCAGGTCTGGCCTGGATTCTTTCTCTCAATGAAGGTGTGTCTACAGTTCCTAAAATTAAGCAATAAATATAATACAGTTCAAACACAGTAATGACACATAAAATACTTTATATTTTCAGGCTACCTTTTACACCTTTTGTTAAAGCACTTATATGTATAGCTGCTATAGAACTCCACTTGCATTGATTGATAGCAGTCTAACAGCATGCTGATACACTGACCAAATCCTTCAGCCTAACTTTTGTACTTCCCGAGGTACTTCTGATGTGATTATACTCCATCAGGATAACACCCGAGCTCAAATTGTTCATGCAACAACAGCTGTCTTGAAAGACGAGATTGCGACAGATCGGCTATTGAACAGAATGGAATGCAATGACTTCCAGAGACCAATGAACAGAACTCCCAGAATAGCTTCTGCAACTTGATACAATGCATGCACCTCGCATGTACAGCCTGTATTGCTTCTATTGGACACCACACACACTACAAGTCTGTGACATTCACAGGACATCCTCTGTTGTTCAACACTCTCTGACAAATGATATTCAGCATAACAATTTACGTATTTTAATTTCATAAAATGTCATCTCCTCAACAAAATTTCAGCACAACTTAAAAAAAAAGGATTTGGTGATTTTCATTAATAAGTGTGGGAAACTGTTAAAAGTCTGCTACACAGTTACCTGGGCAAATACAGTTGCATCGTATCCCTTGCTCGATAAAGTCAGCTGCCACTGATTTGGTAAGCCCAATAACTGCAGCCTTTGAAGTGCTGTAAACACACCTGTTCACAACTCCTGTAAGAAGAAAAAAAAGAATAGAAAAAAAATGAGACACCTTATGTTAAGGTAGTAGCAATGCAGCAAAACACAGCTACAAATTATATTCAGTTTGTTACTTTGTTAATGTTTGATCATATATGTATTGGTTTTCATACAGAGAAGCTTTTGGTTTCCATGATTAGTCATAAATGTCATTGACAAATCTGTCTGGCTACAAAAATGATCAGGGTACAGTTTCATTAAGCGATCCTGAACCTTCCCAAATTAACTTTAAGATGAAAGCCTTTACACACAGAGATTTATTCACAAACACGTACTGCTGTAATAAATGCTTCCACAAGGTGCTTCCACAAAGTATTAGTTGGGGGGGGAGGGGTGCACACTTATGCAAACAGGGTGTTGAAAGTTTTTTAATTTCAATTATTTTTCCTAATAATTATCTATTTGTTTTTTTCTTGAATTGTGTTGGTTGCAAGGTCACATTAAAGATGGAAAAATGTCTAACATGATTTATCTTGATTTCTGGCTTTACATCACAAAAACCTGGAATTTCAATAAGGGATGTAGACTTTTTATATCCACTGTAAGACTCCAAGACATTGCGTGAAGACCTGTGCTGCATCTTTATACTTTTTCCATCGTATCTAATCATGGTGATTAGATATGCAAAGGTATGGTGGTATGTGGTATATAGGTTTTGAAAACACTTTAGGTTCTTTGCGAGGTGTCTGGTGGTTGTTTAAGAAACCATGGGACATCTTCTGCCTTGGCCAGTGGTTTACAATGTGGTACGGTGCCTGTTTTTCACCTACACAGTTGTAGGCAGGGGTGGAGTTTATTTTTCATCAGAGAAAGAGAGTAATTGAATCTTCAACTGGATTAAGAGCCTATCCTGGAAAGCAAGGGGCGCACGGCATGATACACCCTGGATGGGACTCTAGTGCATCTCGGAGCAGACACACACACTCACACCAGGGACAATTATCTCAAAAAACAAGGGAGGAAACCAGAGAACATGATGAAAAATCCATGTGAACACTGAACATACAGTACAAACTCCAAACAGACAGCACTCCAGGTCTGGAATTGAACCCAGGGCCCCAGAGCTGCAAGACAGCAATGCTAACTACTGTGCCACCATGAATTCAGAAAATTACCTTTTATACTGGATGCAACAGAAGACATGTTTATAATGTTTCCAGACTTGTGAGCAAGCATCTGTAGAAAAAGATGACAAAATGTCAAAACAGTCAAAAATATACTGATGTAAGTAAAGAAACGCAACACTTCCTCCTCCACACTCTGGCCCTCCCGTCTACGTGGAACAGGCTGAAGAGTGACTCATCTGTGAAGAGGACCTGATGCCACTGCTGACGAGCCTCTGTCTGGCCCAAGCCAGTTGGGTGTGATGTCTAAGAGGTGTGAGCAAAGGGCCTCTGACAGGTTGTCTTGCTCTAAGGCCAGCAGCATGGAGCTTTGCTGTCCTGTCACTGATACAGGCATTGTGTCTGCTAGCAGATTCAGAAGCAGTACAGGTGGCAGATCTAAAACAATCTCTCAGATGGACCAGTCTGATGCATCAGTCCTGCTTGCTGTGGTCACTCGAGGGCGACCGGATCTTGGACGTCATCTGTCCTGCTGATCTGCTAAAACTTTCTTTGACATTTATGCCAATGGCCCTCTCCCTTGATTCTGATGACATTCAAAGCATTATGGAAAGCACAGAAAACTGACTAAGTGTGGCCATTTTCTTGTTGTGACCTAAGCTTTGAATTAAGGCCTTTTTAAAAGTGACCTGATCAGGTATTGTTCCACCTGGACCTCGTTGGGTAAAAGTGCACCTAACGAGCTTTCGTGTGATTGACAAGTTGCAAAGCCTCACTGCACAAGCTGGATTGCTGCTCAGAAGGCTTAAATCAAATTGACAACTTTTTGGTATAGTACATAAGCTGTACCTATAGTATTCTCATTCCAGAAAATGTTGCATTTCTTTTTTCCATCAGTATATATTTACAGTAGGAATCTTTTAATCTTAAAAAAATGGATAATTAAAAGTACCAATGACCTTTGGCAGAAAAGCTTTGATCATCATGTACATGCTGCGAACATTGAGGTTCATTGTAAAATCCCAGTCTCCCTCCTCACAATCCAGGATGGTTCCGTGGTGAACAAAACTAGAGAGAAATATGACATTTTGGCTGAGATACTCAGATAGATGCCAGGGAAGATTCATTTACTCAATCATTATAAGTTTAAACACTCCTAAGTTAAAATACATAAGGGGGCTTAGAATTGTTTTTTTTTATTTTGGGGAATGTTCAAAATCAGGGAAAATTTAAAACGGTTCCAAAGCGAGCTGTTGCCAGCGGACTTCACACGGTCAACAGGTCTTGAACCTGTCAAAGAGATGGGCTCTCAGATGAAATAAAACATCAATTTGATATCAAAAGCTTTATATAATATATCAAATGAAACTTAGATATTTAGAGTTCAGTTACACTGCTTTACAATTATGATGGCTAGTAACCTCAAGACAGATGCAAACATACAGAAACGTACACATACCCAGCAACATTGAAGAGTACATCTATCCTCTCTAGTTCTTTGGCTAGGGCTTCAATTTGATCCTTCTTAGTCACATCAAGGACTCTGGTCGTGATGCCTAATAAAAGAAAATGGAGGGAAAAAATGAAAAAAAAGCAAAGAAGTTTAGTCTGAAAGCCCTGACTGGGTTTGTGCAGCAAGTCATCTACTGAGATTGCTGCCCTGATTAGCACGATCAACTGCCTGGCTGTGAATCCACATGTAAGATTGTACTGGCCATTCCAATTAGACTCTAGAAAGGACAGTGTGTGGCTATGTATATCTAATATATTATACATTGACAAAAAGGAAAACTGAATGAAGAAGGCAGTGAAGAGCATATGCTCATTAGAACTTCCAGTAACCAGTAACCTAAGCGTATCACAAACTATAGTAGCATTTGACAACTTTCTTCTCAATATAGAAGAGCATGTCTACGTTTCTACAAATCCCTTCAATTTCCCTGCTGCGTTTCATGACATTTCAGCGTGATACTATGCAAGCTTTTCATTCCCTTTCACAATCAAGCTCACATTTACTCTTAATAATCATAATTAATAATTCCTTACACTTATACAGCGCTTTTCAGTACACTCCACTCAAAATCCTTTACAGGTAATGGGGACTCCCCTCCACCACCACCAATGTGCAACATCCACCTGGATGATGCGATGGCAGCCATAGTGTGCCAGAACGCTCACCACACATCAGCTATCAGTGGGGAGGAGAACAGAGTAATGAAGTCATAGATGGGATCATTAGGAGGCCATGATTAAAGGCCAATTTGGCCAGGACACCAGGGTAACTTCCCTACTCTTTTCCTATCACTTTTGTGTATTCTGCATATTCACTTATGTTTTGGTGTACAGTACTAGTCAAAAGCTTGGAAACACTATATTCTATATATAAAGACTCAACAAGAGAATCAATTTGGTTGCCTTAAATGTAATCTCTAGACTCACTAATGCACTAGATTCCCTTTTCAAATCACCACCTTCAGCTGCCTTATAGCTTGGCATTAATTTTCTTTTCATTTCTCCACACTTCCTACCCCTAAATTGCAAATTTGAAAACATTTTAATAGGAAAAGAATTAAAAATAAAAACAAAATAGCTTGGCTGGATACGTGCCCACCACTTTTTAATAGCACTTCTAAATTTGCTCAGATGTAACCAGTCACGAAGCGTTTTTCAGGACCCTATGCAGACGGCAGAATCTGGAAGGGAGTGAAACAAACAGGAAGTTAACTGGCCTCCACCTATGTTAAATTGTGGTGCTTAATGTAATTTCAGGATAAATTTAGCAATTCCCTCTGACAGGTAGTGCATTTCAAAGCAAAGACTCAGCCACAAGCACCAAGATCTTTCAAAAGAATTCTGTGACAAAGTTGTAGACAGGTACAAATCAGAGGAATGGCAAAAAAGATTCAAAAAGCCTTGAATATCCACCGGAACACGGTTAAGATGAATATTAAGAAGTGAAAAGTGAATGGTAACCACCATGTCACTGTCTAGATCGGACCTTCCCACCAAACTGGATGACTGAGCAAGAATGATACTGATCAGAGAGGGCGCCAAGAGCAACTATGAAAGAGCTACAAGCTTTTATGGCCTAATAATTATAATTACATATCAAAGAACAGGACAAGCACTCAGATTGTGAAACAAACTTTCTTCTGACTGTATATAAGAGCTAGGAAATCCTTGCAGTTAGTCTGTTCTGAGGGGCAGACCTGGCACGCGTTGTTGGACTTATTGAGCTCAATAAAACTGAACCTGCACAAGACTGTGTCCTGCTCCTCTAAATGTGAAGAATTTCCCACATCCATTAACTGTTGAATCTTAATAATAATAATAAACCTGTATTTGTTTAATCACAAAACAAATCCGGTGTTTATTTACAATACATTTACAATACAAGAGACTCACTACAAAAACAGCACAAAGCAAAGTACAACTGACTAAATGATGTGTCGTGTCTGTTTATTAAAAATATTTGTGGAGAAACAGGGATCTGTATGTGCTGTGGTACTGTTGTCTGTGGGGTCAAATTTTATATGTAATGGTTACAGTATATTCTGATCTTTTTTTTTAACATATTGTAAGTTATACATATTGTAAGTTTGACATATTGTAAAAGGTCAAATATTGCTAAATCTAGGTGTGCAAAGGTGGTAGAGACCAATCTTAACAGACTGCTGTAACCGTTCTTAAAGGTGCTTTCACAGGAATACAGGATAGTGTAAATTTATCCTATTATGATATTTTAGTCTTGTATTTTAATATGCCATTTTTTCCTAATGTGGAATATTGTGTGTAGATAAGGGGACAAAAATCTTAATTTAAATGCAACTCTGAGGCACTGACATAACAAAACTTGAAAAGTTCAAGGGGAAGTAGACTTTCTATAGGCTCTGAATTCTTCCATCTCAGATACCTAACCTACCCTAAACAGACACCTACGGTAGCTCCTCTGTAATAATATACCAAATATGCTACACAGCGGAAGAAGCTGTGTGACGTGGCATGGCATCCTAATGTGCCTTCTTTCTACTAGGAAAACTGTCAGCTGGTAATGATGTGTTGGTGGCTGACTTATCAAATTAAGGTATATGCACAATAAATGTTCTGAGCATCCAAAGAAACTTATTATTTATAACTATAGCTCAGCAATTTCTTAAAGTTATTGTCAGGAAAATGACAATCTTTTCTGTAGCAGGTGCACTTGAGCAGAATAACACGGGTAAAATTTATTATGCTGATTAACAAGAGTGGTCAACAGGGGGTCTACAGTGAAGATGGCAGGCTAGTAACAATGTGCAATCGCTATTGGAAGCCCTATAAGTTCTACATTGGTGATGCATTCTTTACAAGGTTGTGGATTCTGTCTCATTCCTCTTGACAAGCATGTGCTGGTTTATTGGTCTCTGAGCAACATATCACCCTAGCACCCACAAGAACATCCAAGGCATAACTGCCATACTCTCATTTTGAGAGAAAGTTTCAGACACATGAGTTGCATGAAAATGTACAGTATGTTGCCAAGCCAGGTTGCGCTGGCAGCAAGGGCAGCAGGTGGGGTTTCAGGATTGTATCAGCGTCAGGTTGCCATTAATCACTGCCTGTGAAGTTCTGCAGGAATTAGCCCCTCCCAGCCACACCTTCACACACTCCCCTTCGATTCTGCTGCAGTGTGGTGACTCATGGCCTATCGCTTAATGTGTTTGCTGGTTATGGACACTCCAGGCAACAAGTGACAGTGTGCAGACTCACCCAAGCCTTCATCATAACTACAGCATGAACGCATTGTTCTCCTGATATGCAGGGTATATGAGGGCACCTCATCATCTGTGACCTCTCACTAATGAGTTCATGGAATGCTTATGCAATCAAGTCATTCAAATTTGTCATGATCGAATGAATAATGATGCCACCAAAAATGTGAATTCAACTTCACAACTTTATACATGCATAAAAAGGTTTCTTTTAAGTTTGTTTTTCTGAATTCCCTTACATTATTTTAATTTCTGTGTCCTGTCGGTTCTAAAGTGTCGTCTCTTAAAACTTTTAACATGTGGATCCAATATGTACCGTATCATAACATGATGTACAGTATCAGACAATACATACACACTTAATATCATACTGTATTAACTGTTCTTTGTTGATATTAGAAGTTTAAGCCAGCAGTGTATACTTCAGTAGTTCATCAAGTATAATTAGTCACTTTTAAGGAGATTCAACACCAATTAAGCTGGCAAATTTACTGGACTGCAAAGGAACGTGGAAACAGAAATATGTGGGTAACCTTGGGGCAACTCATTGGCACGGTTGGCTTGGAAATGATATGCAATCAAGCAGTCACAGGCACGACAACTCTTACACCTGAGCTCTCGTTCATGTAATGACATGCGTGACTAAATGTGATGCTTTCTGTCAGGCTGCAACCCCCACAGCTGTAGTGGTAGGTAGGCAGTTGAGGTGGTAGTTTTGAATAATCACTCCAGAATTGACACTGACTTAATCATTGGGCCAGGCTAGAGCTGTGGGTGACACATCATACTGGTGTGCAGGAGCATAGAGTTCTCTTGATCCTCAAGGCTCAGACGCAGTGATTCACATCAAGAGAGGTAAACCCAATGAGAAAAAAATATCAGAGTCACTTCCTATCCCTTAAATGCACAGGAAAGGTAAATGGCAGTCACCCACACCATGGTTCTCCACACACATTACAGGTTTCACACGGGGGGGGGGATACAGTCATTTTATTTGAACAATTCCTTTTTCTAGTGATGAAACAAAATGATCACAAGGTGTTATGAGGAACCATAAAATTCGGGAATACCATTCACAAATTTACAAAATTATTCAGAACCTTAACCTTATAAAATTATAAAATTATTCAGAACCTTAACCTTATAAAGAACCTTTGTTTTCCATAATGTCAACAACTGTTTTACTATTTTACTATTAGTAAAATTTACTATTTTACTATTAAATTATTAATCCAAAATGGGATTTTACAGCTTTCTACAGATCTTGTGAATTGTGACCTTCTCAGAATAGCATACTAGCAACTTCACAAACATCCTGTAAGGATATCACATAAAAAGACAAATGACCTCCATATTATACAGACACTCTGTATAATAAATGAGTCAATTCACCAAGAATTAATGAATAAATAAAATAAATATTGTATACTTTGACAAACAGCTTACTTATTGTTGTAGTGAGGAACCGTATTTCAGTTTGTATCATGAACTGAATGCTTCCCTCGGGAGGGGGATCAGAATACCTCCTGGGTATCCCTGCCTGTCGTAAGAGGAGACTAAAAGGGTTGTGTCAGGAAAGGCATCCGATATAAAACCATCTTGCCAAAACCATGGTTGCAAAGAACACAAAGCACATACCGGATCGGTCGGGGCCCGGGTTAACAACGGCCGCCATTAGCGCTGTGTCCCAACAGGGTACTAAAGGAAATTATGCTACTGTGGGGAAAACTGTAGAGTGGGGGCTACAGAAAAGAAACAAGGTGAAGGGGCCTAGAAGGAATGTTAAGTCAATGAGAGTGGGGAGTTGGAATGTTGGTACCATGACAGGGAGAGGGAGAGAATTGGTTGAAACTATGGCAAGGAGAAAAGTGGAGATCTTGTGTGTGCAAGAAACCATGTGGAAAGGAAACAGCTCAAGGCACCTAGGAGAGTGATACAAGATTCTATACACTGGAAAGAGTACAAAAATGAATGGAGTGGGTGTGATAGTGTGCAAAGACCTAGCAGACAAGATAGTGAGGGTGGTTAGACACTCAGACAGGATTATCAATGTACAGGTGGCTTTTGAGAGCGGGTTGTGGAATATCATCTCTGTATATGCACCACAGGTAGGAAGACCACAGGAGGAAAAGGATAGCTTCTTGGAAGATCTCGAAGAAGTGGTTAGCAGAATCCCAGGAAATGAAATGGTGGTAATTGGAGGAGACTTCAATGCACATTTAGGAGAGAAATGCCCAGATTATCCAGATGAACATTGTCAGAGAGGGCTGGGAGAGAGAAATGAAGAAGGGGGAAGGCTACTAGATCACTCCAAGCTCTTGAATTGTTTGCAGTGAACACAAGGTGCACGAAGAATTATGAGCAAAAGGTGACATACAGGAGTTGAGGCCATGATACTAAAATAGACTACATATTAGTGAGAAGAATTGATAGAGCGAAAGTCCAAGATGCTAAAGTCCTGCCCTATGAGGCTGTTACCAGACAACACAGGCTACTGGTGATGGACATCACAATATTGAAGGAGCGAAGAATAAAGCAGAGAAAACACCCAGCACGACCAAAAGTGTGGAAACTGAGAGAAAACAAAGTAGATTTCAACAGGCTGGTGAGAGAAATGAAAAATAACACAGAGGAAACAGAGGAGCCTTCAGTTGAAGAAGAGTGGACTGAGATGAGCCACATCCTAGAAGAGGCTGCTTCCAGGGTTTGTGGAAAGACAAGAGGAGGCAGACTGAGGGAAAATGAAGAGTGGTGGTGGGATATGGAAGTTCAGGAAACACTGAAGGAAAAGAAAAAAGCATACAAGGCACTGAAAGATGGCACTGGAGAATTACAAGAATATAAGAGACTAAAGAAGGTAGCAAAAAGAAGTGTAGAAAGAGCAAAGGAAAGAACCTGGAAAGAATGGTATGAGAAACTTGAAACAAGGGAAGGAGAGGACCAAATCTACAAGATTGCTAAACATAGAGCGAGACAGAAAAAATATATTATCCGGGTGCCGGGTGGCAGTACTCAAGGATGAAGAAGGCAGAGTCTTGACTAAAGAAGAACAGATCAAGCAAAGATGTCTGGAGTGTAGCGGCAATGCTTGTTAATAAGACAGAATTAAGTGTTTCTGTGCTTTCCCAAATGAGGCCTCATCTCTCTGTTCATCTCTGTGGTGCAGCCACAGAGAAACTATTCATACAGGCTGATTTAAAGATGTTTTCTTTTGATAAGGGACAGCTCCCAAAGGGGGATGCACTTAGCTAAGCCTGGCTATCATGATCAATCATCAACCATTGGCGCCTATCTGTCTAGGGAGTGCCAGATGGACATCTGGATTGCATTCCTAGGTGTCAACCTCTGTGAATTGGCTTCATTACTCTGCTCTCCTCCCCACTGATAGCTGATGTGTGGTGAGCGTTCTGGCGCACTATGGCTGCCGTCGCATCATCCAGGTGGATGCTGCACATTGGTGGTGGCGGAGGGGAGTCCCCATTACCTGTAAAGCGCTTTGAGTGGAGTGTCCAGAAAAAGCGCTATATAAGTGTAAGCAATTATTATTAATTATTATAAGAGTAGGTGACTCATATCTCACCTTGATCAACCAATCAGGGACTGGTAGGGCCAAGTAACCCACGTGGGACTCTGATGCCCATGGAACTTTCAGCCAATGAACGAGCTGAAGTTCCTCCAGGTAAAAACAGGCAACACAGAGGGCCTGGGAGGACTATTCAGTGGAATTCTGTGGACTTTTCTAAAGGGAATTCAAAGGAGAATTCCAGGGCAGGACGGCCCAGGAGCAGAAGGCTCCCAAGGGCAGGACATTCTCGTAGCGCGCCTCCTGACCATCCTGAGACTCAGCCCGGACAACCACGGAACGGCCAGTGTGTCCGAGTGCCAGAACTTTCCTTTGTTCTAAGAGTCTAGAGCGGAGGTTGCTAGAGAGTAACCAGAGGATCCACCTGAGGTTAGCACCAGCAGCAAGCCTCGTGAACAGGTTGGAACTGTGGACAGCTGAATCACTATTCAGAACTAGCGCTTCATCAGGAACGAACCGGTCTTCTTCCTGACCTGCTGGGACCCACAGTCATCTTTTCTCCTGTGCACAAACTGTGCTAGTTAAAGCCAACACTAACTAGCCGGTCAGTGAGCACCAGCAGCGCACCGTCACAAGCCGCACAGCACAGCCTGGCACTGAGCCAGAGAGCGCGGATTGGACAGCAACAGCCTGCAACTGTTTCTTTGAGCCCGCAGGAGATCTGAATCCCCAGAGATTGGATGAGTATTCAACTTCAATGCATTACAGCTCGAGGATTCAATTGTTATCCCAATCAGTTGATATCAATTTAATTCCTAAGAGTTATGTACTTGTTTTGAGTATCCAATGTAGAAGTTATAACCAAGTGCATTTACGAAACGGTCTAAATGAATGATATACTGAACGTATGTCCTCTTGATATGTGTAACACTTTGTAACTGACTGAATATATACCTTTTGTATTCTGATAACCCTCTCGATAAGATCTGTTAGGTTTATATGCATATTCTATGTATTAATAAATGTATCCTCGTGTATTAGTACCTGTGTGTGTGCGTTGTTTGAGTTATATCGCATGGTTGGATTCTAAAGCCATCAAAATAATCAATTTTGTGATTTACTGCTACAATTAATAATTGTCCCAGTAAATGCCCAAACCCTACAGAACTGGTGCCTTCAGAGAGCACACCACAGGAGTACATCAAAAATCTGTTGAAGAGGGGGTTGAAGAGATCGCTTAACAATATTGCAAAGGAAGAGAGAATTCCAGAAGAATGGACAAAAAGCAGTATGGTTGCCATCTACAAGGAGAAAGGAGACCCAATGGAGTGTAAAAACTATAGAGGAATAAAAGAGAAGAGGAGATACTATGACCAATGCTGAGGAGACAAATGGAGGAAAACTGAAACAGGTTGATGGCTTTAAATACCTTGGATCAAAACTGGTAAAGTGGAGAGAAATAACTGGAATAATCTGTGACAGGAAAATTCCTAGAAAGTTAAAGTGCAAAATGTACAAGACTGTGATTAGACCTGTACTACTATATGGAGCTGAATGTTTGGCAGTTGGAAAGAGGGAAGAGAACGTGATGAGAAGAACTGAAATGAGGATGTTGAGATGGATTCTGCAGATTTCAATGAAGGATAAGATCAGAAAAGAAGAAATCCGTAGACGATGTAGGGTGGTGGATGTAGTTGAGAAGATGCGAGAGGCGAGGTTACGGTGGTATGGACATATCATGAGGAGGGACGTTGAGGAAGTAACAAAAAGGGTAATGGAATTTGAGGTGGAAGGTAAGGGGAAGGGGAAGAGGCAGGCCTAGATAGAGATGGATAGATTGTGTGAGAAAAGATATGGATGTATGTGAAGTGAGTGAGGAAGATGTGCTCGACAGAGACAAGTGGAGAAGAGCAACCAAAGCAGCTGACCCCAGGACAGTCTGGGACTAAGGCTGTGAAAAAGAAGAAGAAGAAGATCATGAACTGAATGCAAGTTATTTCTATAATTTACCTAGAAGATAACATCCACAAAGTCTTCAGTGAAAGAGGGAGCCTATATAAATAAACTAAACACTGTATCCGGTTTCATCTATTTTTTTACTCTTTATTGCACACCAGATGGCAGCACTAAACTGTCCTTCAGAGACAGAAACAAGAAAGCAGTTACATTCTTAACAGCAACTCACCTGGGTAACTATCCAATTCTTTAAGATTTTCTTCATTGATATCTGTAGCGATGACTTGAGCACCTTCTTTGGCAAATGCCTAAGTATGTACAAAGAAAAAAAGGTTATTCTTTTGATGACAAAAAAAGAAAAAGGGAGATGTGTATTTTTTACGATTTAATTATTTTTTACATTTTGTGAGAAATGGCTCATGGTAGCCATCACTGAAGATTGTGGGCAATAGTAAGAAAATGACACAAATTACAGTCTGTCTGGGGGTTCAGGACTAGGCTAAAAGTGCTCATTCAGAACTCTGACAGCTCTGAGAGACTCTGAACTCAAACACGAATTGGCCAAACATCACTAGTGTTAATTTATCCCCTGTCTGCTACTTCACATTCTATTTACTAAGAACTGCATTGGCTTTCTATCTGATACCAAGTCAACCAGAAGAAGTGCAGGAACTGTAGTTTTAAAAAATGAATCATGGTTTAGTTAAAAATTAATCAAGTTTCACAAATTGGCCATCTTAAAATGTTATTGGTACAAAAAAAAACTGCCATTTTTAAAATTGTTATTTAAACCTATTTTTAGCGAAAAGCATTTGTTTTTTTTTCAAGAAAGTAGTTATCTTCAGTGGCATGTTCATGAAAGTTATGAAACTATAAGGACAGTGGATCCGATTGTCCCTGCAGGCAAGGGAGATCATGGGAGGAGATGGGACATCGCTGCATACAGTAGGTGAATGCATTTTCTAAGAATTGTATCAAAATTGCTTGGAGTACCCAGCAAAGGATTAGAATCCCACCCTGAAGGGAATCACATGCTCTCAGTCTGCTGAACATTACAGTAAATTGATACATTCCAGCCTGATGAGCCTCTAGTCTTGAGTATGAACTATTTTCTATAACAGTGGGAATTTATATCACTAATTAGGGTCAGAAAAAGATTAACACTGGAACACTGCGGAGGTTTTTAAGTGTGACCAGATGGAAAGTGGCTACTAATTATCTGGAGATAAGTCTTAATGGGATGTTGATGTGCTTAATCTAATCAATCTAATTGAAAATAAAAATCACCTGCAGTTGTAACTCTTTCATTTCTGTTCAGAAACAGAGACTTAAGTTATAATTGTGAGAATGAAGGGCTACTATAGTGATGTATAGCTTAAGGGAGGCTTATAAAAATGTAGCAGTTTTGTCTTTCAGCATACATTTTACATAAACATCTTCAACTACGACTTTTGATTTTATAGTTTATGATGCTGTCTTGTTCATTGTTCCTTATGTTTAGCTTCTTCCTTTTGCTACATGTTCAGTATCTCTAGCTCTTATTTAATGTCACTTTTGTAGAATTCTTAAATTCAGATTAAATTTAGATCTTAAAATAGTCTTCCCTCACGAACAATGTTGTAAAATAGCTTTAAAATTATATTTAGTTTACATCTAAACACCCAGTTTACACAGAGATACAGTATGCCAATGTGAGTGAGCTCACTGCTGCTACAAAGTGCCATTTCTGTACTATAGAGTGTCTTAGTGTGTGGAAGCAGTATGGAGAACAGATCATGATTTGTCCGGGAGATTGAGAGGTGGGTCTCTGCTGTACCCTTGTCCCTTGGTACAGTACCTCACTGACCACTCCAGTACAATGTCCAGCTTTACAAGTGGATAAAAATACACATTGGATAAAAGCATCAGCCAAATACATTGCATATTAATAATGAGCTTTATATTTTTCTTAAAAAGAAAAAGAAGGTATGAAGGTGTTCTGCAGATCGGCTTTGCAGAACAGCTTTGGAAGGGCTGCAGCCCTTAAGAACTTAAGAAAAAGAACTTAAGAAAAAGAAGGTATGAAGCTGTTCTGCAAAGCCGATCTGCAGTTTTTTATAGCCCCTCACAAGCCACAGGATTCTAGACTGCGGTGCTCCTTTCCCATACTTTACCCCTGATCTGTCAGTACATAATGGAAATCTAAGAATGAGAATTGAATATTTGGTACTATTTAGTTACAAATCATTAACAATGTACATTCATTTTCACCATTAATTATGATTTACCCCCGAAAAAGGATAAAACACATAAAAGATGTTGGTGAGCCGCCTGTCTGAACAACAACATGGAAATGATTATATGTAGCTTCAATGGCAATGGTCTCAGAGATTCCTTCCATATAAAATACCATATATTACCAAAGCTGCAGCCCTTCCAATTCCCTGGGCAGCAGCTGACATGACAATCAGCTTCCCATCAAGTCGGCCCATACTGGATACAATGTTAACTGAAATAAAGAAAGAAAAGAAGTTAATGGCTCCCAAAAACTACAAAATAAATTACAACCGAACAAAATCAAACCTCTTCTATTCTTTTAGTCACAGTCAAGCACCTCATGACATGTAACAGGGCCAGCTCACTAACCAGAACATTAGGTTAGTTGGCACAGTTCTGGGAAGGTGTGGTAAATTCCTTCATTGACTGACTACAGTTGTTCATTAATTTAAAAAATGTGATTATTAATCACAGGCTTTTGAATGGCCTGTCGGAAAGCCATTGTTATGAGTGCAGACCGCACTGTATACTGCAACTTTATAAAGCAGCCTGCGTCTTGGCCAAATCACTGGCTCACAATGACCAGGATTTCCCATGGTGGCATGTAACTGTCCAAGCTTGGGTTTGAGCCCACTCAAGTCCAGTGTTTATAGCTCAACAGTGACTCCTGTGGTTTGCTAAATGCCTTCAGGTGCTGTCAGTGACAGCTGCAACACAACAACTCTGTCTTACAAGACTCAGTTTGGAACAGGGCAAACTGAGAAAAAAAGCAAATGGTAATTAAAACAAATTACAAATTGAAAACAAATATTCATATATACTGACTTGTTGAAAGCAAAATCAGTTGTTCCACCCTCATATGGAAATGTGCTCATAACTTTCATAGCTTTCTACAGTACACAGTGAAATCCAAAATCACTTTTGTTTTGGATTCCAAAACCTATACTCACAGGATACTGTTCTTCTAAGTGTAACTTTTACATGATTATGATTGCAAGGGTAGGATTATTTTCGAGAAGCAGTTTTCATTTGACATTTTTCAAAAACAGTAAATAAGACCAAAACTACACAAAATCTGAACACTGTCAAAACCCTTATAGTTCTATCCATATTACACAGTATGTGACAACCCACATTTGAGTTTCTTACTGTACCAAAGAGCCCCTAAAGAAAATTCAGACAGCTACAATATAAGGACTGGGTGATAATTTGACTGCAGCAGTCCTGTCCTGATGCCAGCAGATCTGAGATTTACCTGTACAGTACCAGTAGAGAGTTCAATATCAATAATGTCACAATAGGGTAGAATAAACTGATGGCAGGGGAGGGAATGTGTTTTTTTTCCAATGTACATAATCTTCATTAAAGTCAGATCAGGCAATCAGACCTAGAATCTGAGGACAAGGTTAAAGAAACCTGTTCCAAAGTAAACTACACCTGGACACACCAAAACCATGAGTAAAAAGATACTTATAGTCCCACATGAGAATAACATGCACAGAGACTAGGGAAAGCCTCATATGATCTTCATTCTATGAAGATTTACAGTAAGTACAACATTTTGATTAGAATTTTTGAAAGTCAGAGTTAGTTGCCTTAACAGAAAAGCCATGTGTACTCTTCAAAGACCAATTCAAGAGCTGTGAAAGGTTTTCACTAAGCCTTTAATACTGCAATATCAAACTCAGTTTCACCACGGCCCACACGATGACATTACATTTCCTGGGCCTCATACATTTTTCATCCTACTAATTAATAATTATACTGCATTGTATATTTTTTATTGACCATCTGCACACATTAGAATGGAATTTGTTGCCATTAGCTATAGATTCTGGTAACCTACAACAACACTAGAGACATTTAGTATATAATGATCTGCTAGAATATGTATTTCTCTAAAGTGAGGAGACAAAGGGGAATTATTCTAATTAGTTTAGGAGAGTGGAAAAGCCATGTCTTTTGAGATTTTGCAAAACCTTCCATTAAATGCCAGTGTGTAATTAACTAAGCAATTATAGTGTGTCTGTGAACATTATCATAAATTACATCTCACTCTGTTTGGAGATACTAGACTTCAAGTGGAAGCTAAAATACAGGGATGTCAAGATTAAGCAAATAACATTCATGGAATAAACTAGATTAGCGATTTAACACAAATGTTCAAACACTGCAGTTTCCAACAATGTATGGATAGTTATTTACACACGGGTACTTCTAATCCTTTTTTTCAGTGTTCCAGTTTGCTGTTTGATTGGAGAAACTTAAAAATGAAAAACATTCTGCACAAGGCTAGCCATCTTGATTAAAGGTGTTTTTTTCCCATAAAACAGAGTAACAGTAAAATAACTTCTGAAATCCTAGGAGCTTGTGTATGGCCTGTAAAAGCTGTAAAGGGAAACAAGGTGCAGTCTTGCACTGTGGTCTGTGATTCCAGGATCTAGGCTCCAGACTGCCATGACCCTTTACCAGGAACAAGACTTTCTGTGAAAAGATGGAGAGTAAAAAGAAGAAAAATGCAGCCATGACGACACTAATGTGCACTGATAAAAAAAAGAAATATCTATCCATATCCATTTTCGTACCTCTTCATGCAATTCAGGGTCGTGGGGGAGCCAGAGCCTTTTCAGAATACAAGGTGGGATATACCCTGGATTGGATACCAGCGTTTTGCAGGGCAGACATAGACACACATGCACAAACGCACACCAGGGCCATTTTTTCTAGCAGCCAATTAACCTACCAGTCTATCTTTGGACTGCAGGCAAAAATTGGAGCACCAGGCAAAAACCCTCTTAAACATGGGAGGAACTTGCAAACTCCACACAGACAGCACCCTAGGCCCACAATTGAACCCAGGGCCCCAGCACTGTGAGGCAGCAACGCTAACCACTGTGCCACCATGACACCCAACAAGACATCACATTTTCTTTGAAAATTTGTAAAACTAAAAAAGTGGTGCAGAGCTACCATATATCCCTTTATGTTAAAACAAGGTGCCAATTTGTTAGCCATTTGTCAAATTGTTTTTGTGAAGTGAATCAAAATCAACGATAAACACTAGTTACGTCTTCCAGAAATTGTAATAGTTTGTACTGGATTATGATGATATATATTCTCCCTGAATTCGATTATCATTGAGATCCTAGGTGTGAAATACAACATATCTGTATGTACAACCAAACCGTTTTAACCAATAAAAGCTTCCCAGATCTTTTTACAGGACATTTTTCAATGACATCTGCATGTGGAAGAACTCTAAATTCTCAGATAAATACAATAAATCCAGTAATTTAATCACAAAAAGCAGGAACAAAAATATGATTCAATGCTGGATGACAGGACTTTGACTGCCCAGGTTTAAGGAAGACGGAATTCTACACATGGTTTTACATGACAGTTTTTCTCAAGTAACCAGTCTGCTGCCACTTACATTGCAGATGTATTCTTGTACTGTAAGTCACTACCATCATTTTTTCCTAACCTACAGACTGAAGGTCCAAAGAACATACAAAACTCATGCCTTTTAGTAAAAGATTACACAAGATTTAACTATCATTAATTTGGAGTTAACCAGATAACGGCGACAAACTACAGACTTTGCCTCACTACGTAATTTCCCCTGCTCTTCTAATCTGATTTTTAAAATATAAATCGTGCAAAACCTTCTCGGAAAATAAACTATCCGACATCAGAAACCTGCTTATTCAAAACAAGGGTTTAGGAGCCTATAGAAGCATAAAGGTGCAAGGCGAGTCTAAACCAAGACAGAATGCCAGTCCAGTGTAGGACTCGCACGCAAGACAATTTTGCAATCAATTCTTAGACACAAAAAAGTCCCGTCAAGTGCCTTCAACTTTCACATTGCTTAAAAAATCTATTTAAAATTCCATTTCGCCCTGTTAAGCCTCTTTCTGCTTCTAAGACTATATTTATGCGCGCTTGAATGCACCGTACTGCACAGGTCTAGCTACACAAGAAGTGCAATCCTGTTTGCGATTAGCTACTGTATATCTGATACAGTTTTGCAGAATGTTAAACTGTTGCAAGGAAAATGTTTATCTTTTAAGCAATAAAAATAAATAGCAAAAAAAGAAAATGCAATAAAAGCAAACCAGACAAAAAAACTCATCCCTTAAGATTATAATTTATAGCAATATTTTAGGGGCGTTCTGAAGAATATTAAGCAAACGTCTTTGTATAACTTACCCTCACACAGAGCTCCGTGAAGCTACAGTAGCAACATGTAAACCTCTGCTCAGAGAAAACAGAACTCCTGAATCAGATTCCGCGCTTATTTCAGTTTTTAACTTTTTGTCATATCAGAATTATAGCCTCTATTAAAAAAAAATTCTATTGGTCAAGGAGGGAAAGCGGAAGGACGGAAAGCGGAAGAAATTGAATTGTACACTGAAGGTTAATAGGAAAGTACGTCATCAGATATTTCAGTTTTTAGCTGACATGCTCCAACTGCTAACTGAGGCTGTCAGCAGTTGTGTGGAGATGGCACGGTTTTTGTTCGTACTGTAGTATTTTGGCGGCCTTAAGCCAGAAATAAAGCTGTTACAGTATGCAGACTCTTTTTACATACATACTCTGTTTCTCTCGACATAAAATGCTAAATTTATCTTCCCCCGTGTAGTAATGAACAGACAGGAAGATAATAGCGAGAAAAAAAAACTGGAATGAAAAATCCAGAAACCACCAGTAAAACAATTAGCTGCCTCGTAAACAAGGAATATTTAGTGTATTGCCGAATGTTTTTCAGTTTTCGTGTTTTTTGTTGGTGTTGCATATTTCATTTCTTTAACTTTTCAGGCTTTGACTGTCACTGTACATTCATTATTCCATGGATTGTCATGTTTCTGTATATTCAGAAGTTTACTTGAATTTTGTGATTACATAAAGTTAAATATATATTTTATAAGGGATTGCACCATCTCTTAACTATTGAAACAGTTTTATAAAGGT
Organism: Lepisosteus platostomus; assembly: GCF_059453375.1. Taxonomy (NCBI): domain Eukaryota; kingdom Metazoa; phylum Chordata; class Actinopteri; order Semionotiformes; family Lepisosteidae; genus Lepisosteus; species Lepisosteus platostomus. The sequence continues at coordinate 18,964,351 of NC_142611.1, forward strand.
ATCCACTAATTCAAAATGTTCATTATTTTTAGTTCATTCTTTGCTGCTGTAAAAATAGTAGGAAAACATGAACATACTGTCTCATAACACTTAACAAAACATACTCAAATGATACAGTAAATCACAAAAACTAATTACAATGTGAATTTTGTTATATTTCTGTCATAGAATCATCTGCTTCTGTCACATATGTATGTGTTATAATATAGTGAGATACAGTGAAAAGCTTTCTAAAGGTATGGGGACAGTGAAGTGAAATTTGTCATTTTTGTTGTGTTAATGACATGAGTGCTTCATGAAAAAGATTAATATTAGACAAAAATAGAGAATTTCATCTTCTGTTTTGGGGTATTATTTTGCACTCCGATTTAGCCATATTAGAACAATGCCATTTGCTGGGTTCACTCCCGTCATTTCAGGTAAGCGGAACTGGGACAAATGGCTGCTAGTTGTTCTTAATTGCTCAGGTGTTCCATGTTGCATTACTTTTGAAAATGTTAAAACTCTGGAAAGGCTTGTACTGGACCACCTTAGGACCCTGGTGAGTACAGCACTGGACCCCTTCAGTTCGCCTACCGGTCACACTTGGGAGTGGAGGATGCAGTCATCTATCTGCTACACAGAGCTAACTCTCACCTGGAGAAGACGGGGAGCATTGTGAGAGTTATGTTCTTTGACTTCTCCAGTGCCTTTAACAACATCCATCCACCTTTACTGAGAGATAAGCTAAGGGCGGCGCAGGTGGACACTCTCCTGGTGTCCTGGATTATAGACTATCTGATCTGCAGGCCACAGTATGTACGGCTACAGAGCTGTGTGTCCGAACAGGTTGTTAGCAGTACTGGGGCTCCACAGGGGGCTGTCCTTGCTCCATTCCTGTTCACCTTTTACACCTCTGACTTCAAGTACAACTCTGAGACATGTCATCTGCAGACGTTTTCGGATGACTCTGCAATTGTGGGGTGTATTAGAGAAGGGAGGGAGGAGGAATATAGGAGCTTGATTACCAACTTTGTGGAGTGGTGTCATCTTAACCATCTCCAGCTAAACATCAGCAAGACCAAAGAAATGGTCCTGGACTTTCGAAGGAATAAGTCTCCGCTGAACCCTGTTTCCATCCAGGGTGAGGACATAGAGGGGGTACAGTCCTACAAGTACTTAGGGGTACACCTGGATGATAAGCTGGAGTGGTCTGGTAACACTGACGCCCTGTACAAGAAAGGTCAGAGCCGACTCTATTTTCTTAGGAGGCTCAAGTTCTTTGGTGTGTGTGGAACACTGCTACACATTTTTTATGAATCAGTGGTGGCAGCGGCCATCTTCTGTGCTGTTGTGTGCTGGGGCAGCAGCATCATGACAAGAGATGCAAATAGGCTCAATGAACTTATCAAGAAGGCTGGCTCTGTGTTAGGGCTGAACCTTGACCCCCTGGAGGTGGTGGCTGAGAGGAGAATGCTGACCAAGTTCACAGCCATCATGAACAACGCCTCTCATCTGCTTCATGGGACTGTTATTGGGCAGCGGAGCACTTTTAGCACCAGACTGCTCCAGATATGGTGTTCAAGAGAAAGTTTCCGCAGGTCTTTCCTCCTGGCGGCTCTCAGGATGTATAACGCTGCCTTAGGCTAGGACTGTTAGCCCTTCATTTGCATGTCTATGGACAGCATGTTGCTTCATTGTACTTTTTGGACACTCAATCTGTATATACCTATGCACATTTTGCACATATTTTATTATTTTTACAGTGACTATGATCATATTTTGCACAAACCTATGTATTTATTTTTATTTATTTTATATTATTTTGTATTACTGTACATATTTTAAGTTTTCATCTATCCTGATGTCTGTTTTTTTTGCTTGTCTTGGGATGCTGTAGCACATCAATTTTCCTTCGGGATCAATAAAGTCTTATCTATCTATCTAAAAGAGCAGTGAATGTCTATCTTTGGTTCCAGTCTTTAGAGTTTACTTTTGGGTTCTAACTCTTGAATTATAAGGCATAAACAAAGATGAAGACTAGAGAGTTGAACTACAGAGTTGTCTTTTATCTTTTATCTTACCCAGACTTTTATTTAAGTGACAAAAATGGAAAAATGTGGAGAAATGGATGAAATGCAAACAATCCTAAGCACACCACTTTATCTGTGAAGCATGGTGGAGGTAATGTCATGGCTTGTGATTCCATGGCCACAATGAGAACTGTCTCCCTGGTCTGTACTGATTATGTAATGGATGATCGTAGCAGGCAAACTATTTCTGGAGTGTACAGAAACATGTTGTCCACAAAATTCCTGCAAAGTTCAAAACACAAAATATGTAACAACAATTCGTTTTAACCAATAAAAGCTTCCCAGCTGTTTTTACAGGAAATTTTTCAAAACTATTTGTATATGGAAGTCCAGTAATTTTGGTAGCTGCGGGAGCAGAGAAACATCTGAGACAATGCTCGATGACAGGACTTTGACTGCCTAGGTTTAAGGTACTTGAGAGAAGACGAAGTTGTACACATCATTTTACATGGCAGTTTTTCTCCAGTAACCAGCCTGCTGCCTCTTACATTGCAGATGTATTTCTGTATGTCTCTACCACAATATTTTCCTAACCTACAGACTGAAGGTCCAGAGAACATTCAAAACTCATGTCCTAAACTGCCTGCAAATATATTTGGCAGCTGGTCACCCTGAGCAAGACAATGACCCCAAACACACTGCACACTCAACCTGTTTAACATGTAAGCACAAAACTATCCAGCAATAAAAGCTGACATTATGTTCTTTTGCCATGTATTTATCTTTTGATCTGAAATGCAAATTCCTATAGTATACAGCAAAAATGATCATGTAAATATTAATAAGAATGTACCATATGTCTAATAATAAAGCATGATATTATGGGCCCACAACTGCTCAAGATATACCTTCTCATCTGTGCGGTCATGCAAAAACCAATTTCTGAATGTCTCTTTGAATGTGTACAGTATGTACAGTATTAGTACCTGTTCTATTTCAGTAGGATGGTTGATGTATCATTTTATTACTAGTTTACAGTGCATCAAAGATCACACACAGACAATTTACAGACAGTATTAACCCAACCTTCATCTCTTTGAATGTTGGAAGGAAGCTGCAGAAAGAATCCAAACCATTATGGGGAGAACAAGTAAAGTCCCACAGAAGGCTTCAAATCCCAGACTCATTATCCCAACATAATGTGCCATATTGCTCTCGCCATAAGAATATGAGAAAGGTTACAAATGAGAGGAGGCGATTTTGCCCAAAAAAGCAATTTCTTCTGGGGTGTCTCTTCAACAATATGACTAATACAGAACAGGGAGCTGTATAGCTTGGATGAGAAGGGTGTTTAGCTCCTGAATAGAAGGTCCTGGGTTCAAACCCAGGTAGGGGCAAATTATATAGCTTACTCTAATTTCTCCTAGATGGCTCTCAGGTCCACTCAGCCTGCTTTCCAAATGAGTGTCAGGTGTTAATCCTGCTAGGGGTAATAGGCTGGCTGGAGTGTGATGCTGACCACATCACTTCCATGTCCAGGATGGTTGAGGAAAATGATGGCCCTTCCCCCATGGGCCTTTATGGCATGAAAAGGGGACCCAACCAACTTTATACTCCAGCAACTCTACTAACATTTTACAGTATCTGGAAATACAGATTGTGCAACACCAGAAAGACTGGCATTACCTCCCCTAATAGTTCCCCCACTTCAACACATAAACATACAATGAAATACAAAGGTATAATCCAAACCCTACCTCAGTCACTAGTCCTAGCCATATTTTCAACCCCCAGAATTTACTGTGCATTTCTTTAACTATGCCTGAGCATGAAGTGATTATTCCTGTGCTGACAAAACTCAATTTCCCATGGGTTTCTCAATGGCAGTTAGTAGTGGTGTGCCTTTGTCTATTAAAATCAAATTAAGAAAGGCCTCAATCCTTCCAGCAAAGCATTCAGCCATAGCATGGATTAGACGTGGCTGTGTCCCATTGGGATAGCTATGAATAGAGTGATTCAATTTTTAAAAGAGAAAGAGATGGTACACCATGACTGATAGAGTATGAATTGCTCAAGCATCAGAGAGGAGCAATTTTAAAAGTACACTTTAAAGTATGATAATGCTGTAACACTAATTATTTGCACAGCAAAATTTTGATTTTTTTCCCTCTCTTTTCTGGAGGGTCACAGATGTTAAAATACTGTAACGCTTACGGCCACCATTGAGTGTGAAAGCCGACTTACCAGAGTGGTGACGTTACCGCCCTTCCCTGTAATAGCAGGGCCCACAGCCGCTGGGCTGTGGCGAGATCTCTCTTTAGCTCAACAGGCTGGGTCCCTGTTAAGTGATGCCGGAGACCTGGGTTCGCGTCCCAGACAGTGGGGGGCCGACCATAAGCGACAACGGCAAGGGCGCCCGCCTGAACCCCAAAGCATTACAATACATTGAAAACAATTCAGTTCCACAGATAACCAAGGTATATTTACTCATGAATCTCAGCCTTACTGCCTTAAAGCTGGCGAAAGTGTGTAGTATGCAAAGGAATGGTTTTAGAAAATCCTTACTTTGCCCTCATTCGTTCTTTTACTCATTTTAGGTGTCAAGCCTACATTGTGTTTGTTAATGGAGTCTGCAGGGAAAAACTGCATAAAATATCACAGAAAAAACGTTGCTAAACTTTTGAGAAAAAAATCTGTGTAAGTCTCAGATAGTATCTTTACCTATGGCATTTAAATAAAAAGTAACCGTTGCTAAAGTTTTATCATGATGCCTGCAATAAAAGAACAAAAATGAAGAAAGCTGATCCTTTTGCTTTGCCCCTAAAGTCCAACTTTATACATTGGGTGAATAGATGATCTCATCCCTTAAGGAGTGCCATAAGCATGTATTGTAAAACCAACACTCAAGTTTATGATTTTGGAAAATATGTGAAAGGGGACCACAGAAGAGGTTAGGTATGCTGCCTCACAGTGCTGATGGCCAGGATTCAGTTCCAGACCTGAGGTGTTATCTTCATGGAGTTTTCATGTTCTCCCCAAATTTGTGTGGGCTTGCTCTGGGTGCTCCCATTTCCTCCCACAGTTCAAAGACACACTGATGCTGTGAGAGTGTGCGTATCTGTGATTGTACCCTGCTTTGTGTCTTTTGTTTGCCGGGATAGACTTTGGCTTGCAACTGGACTGGAAGAAGCAGTTGGAAAATGGATGGATGGATACCCCAGGATAAATAACACCCTGATGTTGGTGGAGTGAGACCACACTTTCTTCAATTGGATATCATGAAAAAAGAGTGTCAGACTTAAACCAGACAATGGACAGAATATAATCAACATCTTGAAAATGTCTGTTAGACAGACATTACTGTCTGTTAGACAGTAATCACATTTTCTATTGGAAAGGTAATGATATTTGCTTTTTGTGAAGTGAATTAGTTTTCATTTGAAAAAACAGAACAACAGAAGAAAAAACAATTTTATACAACAATATCCTTCCTCCACCATTGGTGGGAACCCCTCTTACTGAAGCACACAGAAGCAAAATCAGACTGCTCTGACAGAAGCAGCTGTACAATAAGGATTTGACATGTCAGGTGCAAATCTTGACGCTTCCCCTCCACCTGTGCCTAACACCATGGATCTGAACAGTGAGGAGCTCTATATACTGTATATGTTATTAAAATAGAACAGGATCCAATGGTATCATGGGAGGAATGTGCAGGACCCCAACAGAACACAACATGTTTTTAGCAGTCAGGAGACCACCTAACCCCATCTGTTTCTACCACTACAAGAGACCAAGACCTGTGTTCTTATTTAACAAGAGTACTAGAGCTAAGAGAAAGAAATATGCTTGTTCAGAATAGTGGATAAAGAAGAACAATCTATTTCTGAATTTTAGACACATTTTAACATTATTAAGTGAATGTAAAAGGTGCATACCATGCCCCTAGACAGAATGAACATGAGGAACTAGGGTAGTAAGTGTGAGGTCTAGTACTATCTGTCAAGAAAATTTTAAAGATTCATTCAAGGATGTTTTTAAGATTTAAGGATTTGGATGTTGTCTAAAAATATATACTTTTTCTAAGTTGGATTGAGCTACGCCCCCCACAGATCGTCCATGTTGCAGAGTTGAGCATTTAATATGTGGTTTCTTCCTTTTCCATATGAACTTGGATATGAGAGTATGCGAGTCTGCACTCCATGCCAATATCCTAAAGGGGAAGAAAGATGTATCACAGAAATAAAAACTGGAAAGATGCTTCCATGTGTTCAAATCAGCATCTGCAGAGTTAAAAAAATGCCAGTTGTTTGAACTGATGGAGTGTAAATTGAGATATCATGCAAAGAAAGGAACAGTATCCGACACGTTTGACCAGTGGTACAATTGCAGGTAAGCTGGCCTTCTCCATTTCAAAATTTAAAAAATAGTAAAAAATCTGATTTACACCAATTAATTTCGTACCCCAGTAATTAATCGTACCCCTAATTAACCCTCTCACCCTGTTGAATCTGTGCCTCTTATAATATCACTACACAAAATCAGATTGCAGATATCCACCCTTTACAATAGTGAAAACATTCAGAGGAAAAGGTAACAACAATAGTAAACAAATTCCGCTCTTCCAAACCACTAGAAACATTCTGAGGGCTTAAGACATTATTAAGAATAATGTATGTCAGGGAAAAAAAATAATCATAAAGTAAGAATGTACACAGATGGGCCGTCAGTCCATCACAGTGTACACACAGATACGCACATTCACACCAGGGCCAATTTTCTCAGAAGCCAATTAACCTACCAGTATGTTTTTGGACTGTGGGAAGAAACTGGGGCACGCATGAACATGGAGAGAACATACAAACTCCACACAGAGAGCACCCCAGGTCTGGAATTGAGCATGTTTGGGTATGCTAACAACTGCTACACCATACCACCCCCCTTGATTCAACTTACAGTATGAAATTACAACTATTCTTGGAGGGGCTGCCAAGCAGAGAATGAGAAACCAACAGAGGGGAAAAAGGAGAGAATTTGTAGGCTCCCAGACCAGCATATTCATGGTGGACTGATAAGGCAAGCACAGAAATACATTAATGCTCTCTTAAACTATGCTCTTCTATTGACTGCTCAAGCAGAAATAACTATTTCAGGTGAGCTGAATCAGTTTAGCTTCTTCTTAACTGGGGAAACAGGAAATTCTCCCCTCCCCAAAATGGCAACACATCAACATTTTTTGCAGCCCTATCATCTAAAATGTCTTCCTAGCATATACAGTATACAGAATTATAAAAAAAACAGATGAGTGGAATAACACAATTAAGGAATATGGGTGGCAGGCATCGGGAGTTGCAGTTTTGGTGAAACACCATTTGAATGTCTATTTAAAAGGGAACAGAATGAGGTAACAAAAATTCCGGTGACTTGTTGCAGCGCTATTACATTGTAAACAAGCAGGCTTGTGAATACATCTCTTTAAATCGAAAGGAAATTTTGCTTTCGACTTCAAGACAGTTTTGACAACAAATACTACTTATTTGTTATCTCTGGATCACTTTGGATCATTGCTGCGGTGAAATGTCTGCTGCACAACCTGTACTTATTCACTCGTACATCACATTACATTAGTCATTACAGTGACTAGTGAACAGGTAGGGGCCACCTCATGTCACAGTACACGTGAACTCTCACTCTCGCCCGTGGCGAGACAAGGGGTTTGCAATAACATGGCACATATCCAGTACTATTCACAAAGTTCACGATTTTGTGCTTAACTTGGAATTTGTAAAATTCTGTGATACTGTCAATTAATTTATTTTGTAGCCTCTATTTAATCACTGGTCTGAGAAATTGGGACTGCAGTTCCCCTAAAACAAATTGCTATGATTGAAACAGATGAATCCTCAAATTATGTGGGGCTCCCAGACTGGATCAAACAATAAATTTACATGTTGGAACCACAGGTGGAACCACATTTCAAGTGAGCACCTCAAACTCCAGACTTTGCTGGTTTGAACCTTTATGTTATTGCCTGTCCTTGACTGAGATTTCTGAATTGGTGGCAACCATTATGATGAACATTGTTGGGTTCGAATGATCTTGGTGCAGCCAGGGCCTCCGCAACACGCCTCACAGCAGCAGTGTGAATATCTTCCAAGGCAGTGTGGGATTAAACCTGAGATTTTCCTCTGTCCACCTTCCAATACTTTTTCTCAGTTGATGGCGAGTGCAAATCTGAGCTATTTCTCCATGTTATCAAGAAGGTCACTGTAGGGTGATGAGTGGAATGAGAACTGGAAGTGGGGTGGATAAAAATAAAATAAAACAAATTTGATTATTCTAATTAAACAAAGCAAACAATCTAAGGCTCTACAGCAGAAATGTAGTGTATATGTTCTTCTCTTTATATTTCACTGTGGAATTAACCTTTACAGTACTTGTTACAATGGAAGACATATCAGAATCAGAATCAAAATCAGCAATTTATAATACATTGAAAATGAAGAATCACAAATAGCTGATACTTTTTTAACTTAAATGCATTTCTTCTTATTGTTTCTGATTATTTTACAAATCACAAGAAACAAAATACTAAACAGTATTTTTAATCAAACTTAGAGTGGATGATACACCCAACATTCACATCTGAAACTGATTATTTGGAATGCCCCTTGTAAAATGACTTCCCACAACCAGTTTTTATGTTCTTAATGGCCAAATCTCAATGACATGTACAGTAAAACCAACCCACACTTATATTGATATGTGTTGGAGAGTTCAATACCAATTTCAAAACAATTTCCCCAGACAGAGAAGCTATTAATTTTGAGCCAGCAAGGCGGATCATGCTGAATCAGTCTAATTAAGCTTGACTCATCCAATTTGGGTCAAAGATTTATGTCTCTTGGGCCTCTCCTTCTATTAAAAAAATCCAATTTACAGGGTCACCCAGCCCCAGAAAAGGTGATGAGCAAAGCTGTCTTCAATGTGATTTAAATTGTCACCATGACTGTGCCAGAACTCTCACATTCAAGATCCCACTGTAATGAAGGAAATAGAAAAGCAGGAGAGACATGCAGATGCAGTGAATAAGAAGCAACCCAATTTCTCTGAGACTTAGAAAGCTTCTGACTTTGCCTTATAGGAAAAAAGTTTTTGAAAAAAAACACCTCACTGATTCTTCGTTTGTGCTTCAGCTTCCTGAACCCAATTACAATGCTTTCCGGGTCAGAGTACTGTAAGAGGTGTGCAAATGGTGAGTCGAGAGAAGGAGTACTGTCTGTTTCTGTCACTCACGATGTAAAATGTTGACATTTTATTGATTTTTCTTGTCTTTCACTGCTTTGTTTTCTGTGCAGGAATGGTGTGAGCATCTGGGGAGGATGTCATTGTAAATTTGTTCTCAACTGATTTATCTGGTTATGTTTTATTAAACAGAATAATAAACAGAATTCTGTTTCTGTTGTTCTTGCTGCTGCTTCTGCTGTTGTTGTTGTTGAAAAAGAAAAGGAAATGAAAGAAATGTCTGATCAGAAATATTTGTTTTTGCCCAGTTTTTATCAGACTATGGATAAAAGAACCGTTTCAAATGGAGAGGAGAAGTGCAAATTGCTTAGAAAAAAACTTTGTGGAAGAAATGAAATATATTTTGGACTTAAAGACTCTCACAGACTTTTGATTTTTTTTTGCCTTATGACTATTCTCCTGGAAAAAGAGCAGAAAACAAATGATAAAATATCTGTTCACCTATGCAAAATGTTTTTTTAAAATTAATAGATTTGAAAAAATATTCAGAATTACTTTAACATTGTTCTATAAAAATTAATTATGAAGAGGCATGTGCATAATGGGACGGCACAGCACTTTGGCCCAGGGTTTAATTCTTGGGGTGCTATCTGCATGGAGTTTGTATGTTGTTCCTGTGTTTGTGTGGGTTTCCTCCAGTTTCCTCGCACAGTCCACAGGCATACTGATAGGATAATTGGCTTCTGGAAAATTGACCCAGGTCTTAGTGTGTGTGTGTTTATGTCTGTCTGTGCCCTGCAATGGACTGGCATCTCATGTGACCTTGAATGGGATGGAACTGTTAGAAAACGAATGGATGCCTGTGTGCAGTCCTGTATACTGTAACATGGCAGCAGCAAAAGGACTGTAGTCCCATCTAAAATCACAAGAGGGCCTCAAAGCCCTCTTCAAAGTTAACAAGGAAATCATTGTTGAGGAATTCCTATGATAATAATTTGAAAATAAAAGATTTCTAACAAAAGATATATAAAAGATTTGTAAAGTTCAGGGTTAAAAAGGAAAAAAGAAAGCTAGTGTGTTTTTCCTGGGGAGTTGTTAGGCAGCCCCATGAAAAATAAGCTTGCTTTCTCTACAGCGAAAAATCTAAAGCAGCCCCCTAATATTGTATCTTATTTTTTTTAAAAGCAGCATTTATTCCAGCACGTCTCACACAAACATCTGCAAAACTTCTAAACTTCTTGGAGTTTTGGAGAGCAGTGATCAGATACCTAACATAGAGGTGGACCTTTTTCTTTTACTGGTGTAACGGTTGACATCCCTCCTCCAGAGGGCGCTCCAATCCTCTCTGGTAATCCTTTTAATTATTCCTTATATTACTTCCTGGTGTGTCTAGTTAAGGTTCCCTATTTAAGTTTACTTCCTCCTGCCTTCGGGGATCGGCTTTGGAAGATGGTTGCCTGAGGGCCTGTCTGAGGGCATAGGCCTTTTATAGTCACCCTTACCTTTTGAGCCTGGGGCATGGAGCGAAGCCTCGTATCCTTAGGTCCTGTTGTACATTTGTTCTTGTCCCTGTTTGTCTCCAGATGGATTTCCCGGTAATGGATCTACAGACTGTTTCCCAATGCCCCTTTGGACCAGCTTGGATTTGGTTGCTATAGGATACTTACCTTTCACTACTGCACAGACTCTCCCGTTACCATTGTAAGCACTAATAAACCTTGTGTGTCTTCCCTGAAGTTCGTCTCCAACTCCTTTCCTGATTTGCTGCCTCGCATAGGGTCTTAACTACACCCTTCATGGGAGGCTTACCCGGCAATTGTGACAGTGTAAAACACATCTCTGGTACTGATTTCAGAGAAAAAGAAATTGGATCTTTAAGGCACACAGGGCAATCTGTTGATTCTGATTAATTTTATAGAGAGGGTTTGTTAAGCTTCATTAATCTGCATTTCAGTAACTACCACAGGTAATTTGTAGTAGTGGGTAGTAGTGGGATTTGAACCCATGCCCCCAAAGGGATATTGAAGATATCGAAGAAAGATTCTTGTGCTATCCTTGCTGTAAACTTAGTACTAAGTTTTGTCTCACTCAAGATTCATCAGAGCTCCTGAAAAAGCTTGTTAGAGCATTATATCTTTAAAATCTGCACCTAACAAAAGAATGACAAGCTCAAAGCAGCTTTTGTAAGTTTGCCTACAGTGCTGTGCAAGTCTTATGTTTTGGCATACCCTGGTTCCCCCCCGCCCCGCAGCTTTCAGCAGATGATAGACTGCTTCCCATGACTCCATGTGACACTGCTGTGGTCTATCTTGACGACATGCTGATTTTCAGTTGAAACTGGCTCACACATCTACTACACTGTCAAATGTCTGGGAAAAGCTCAGATTAAATGTGAACCCCCAGAACAATAAATTAAACTTTACTAAGTCCTTATTTGGGGTACGTATTTGGGAATGGTCATTCAGGTATCTCTAATGACAATGCAGATGCTCTCTCTAGGCCCAGCCTTCTTGTTTGAGCTGCAATGGGGGGAAGTTTACTGTATGCAGCAAGAAAACAGAGCTGTAGTTCTGCCTACAATCACGATAGGATCTCAAAACTATCTTTAAACTTAACAAGTGGATTATTCTATATTAATCCTCTCATGAGGAATTAATAAAAAAAGATACTTCATGTGGAGAATTCCAATGACACACAATGGTGTCCTGCAAAAAGTAGGAAAAGTATAAAGGTTGGATGCTTTTCAGTAACAGCAAGGAAGGAGGGAGGAGAGTCCTTCTATGTTCAGAACGACAAAGAAAAGGCTAGTAGTTTTTTCTCAGTGCAAATACTGATGTAGATTTAAAAGATAACCCTTTCTATTTAATGACTATTTCTTTTTTGAAAAATCTAAAATCTGCTGTGGCTTGAACAGTAGACCCATAAAAACATTTTTCTTGAAGAAAAGCGTTTCTCCAGTAGCCCTCTAAAAGAACACCTTTAGCACTTCTAAAAGTCTTGATATTATTGTTTGGGCCAGATGATGAAAGCCAATAAAAAAGAGCAATGATCAGATATGTGACATAGAACCAGGGCAGACAATACAGACAGGGAAAAAAAATCTCTTACAATTCTTAAAGTAGAACACATCACTGGAGCTGTCTTTGTTAAAGTCACACAGGGCAGTCTAATGAATTTTAGAGTCATGTTTCCCTTTCAGCTTCCCTTTACAGCATTCAGTAAAGACAAACTTGTCACAATATATCACAAGGGAAAAAGGTAAAACAGTTGTTAGAAATATTCTTTTTACATCTTTACACTTTAAGAATGATTTTCTTCAAATCTTTTTTTAATTTTTAAGTTTTTGATGGAAAGCACTGTCTTGAGAATCTCTTGTCTGTATGAATATAAAATACATTTTGTAATAGTATATTTTAATAAAATACTGAATACAATTATTAACACATTCTTATATGAACATATGAACATATTCAGAACTATTTATTTTAATGATTTCACAACAAAATGTGGTAAGATATATATTTATTATAAAGATAAGTAAAATATTTCAGCTTCTTTTGTTTCTTATAAATTTGCTGTTGTTATTCAATCATTTTCAATACCTTCTTAGTCATATACTGTACAAGGCTGCAGTGAGATGGGGCCTTGGGTTCAATTCTGGACCTGGGGTGCTATCTGCTTTGAATTTGTATGTTGTATGTTGTCCCTGTGTTTGTGTGGATATCCTCTGAGTGTTTTAGTTTCCTTTCACAGTCCACAGACATACAGATACAAAAAATTGTCCCTGGGTGAGTGTGTACATGTTTGCGTCTGTGTGTGTCCCACAATGGATTGGCGTCATGTCCGGAGTGTTCCCCACCTTCTGTTCATTGCTTGCTGGGATAGACTCTGGCTCCCCCTTGTCCATGTATTGGATAAAGTGGTTAGAAAACAGGTGTTTAGTCAGAACTTGAAATGTTGAAAGATGGATGAAAGAAGGTAAATGTCAGCAAAAACTGCTGATAAGAAAGCAATGAAATACGTTGATTGCACCACTCTGAGTCAATACTTGGAAGCACCTTAGGCAGCAGTTTCAGCTGTTAATTATCTCCAGTAGTGTCTCTGTTAAGGTCATGTCCTGTGAACCTTATGCATGTTGTAACAATACTTGTTTGTGGATCCCCATCTCCTATCTGCCATGAGGAGAGCATATATTCTAAAATTGATTCTTTTAGGACCTGAGACATTCTGTTACAGAACAATGAACCGAAATGAAATCCGCCTGCTGAAACAGGTGTTGGTATTCCTCAGAGTGAGAGCCTGGGCAACCACATTTATATCTCCTGAAGACGTGATTCTACTACAAAAGAGACACTTGGATGCTGAGGTGTATGACAGCCTTGGGCAATTGTTAAATCCCGCTGGTGAAGGGGACTAGCAGAGGATCTACGAGATGCAGGAGGAACCCACACACTGGGCGAGACAGCTGACTGTAGCAGGGAAACTGTGCAGCAGCATGCAGTCAGGGGAAAGCTGAGCGGTGGTGTGCGTGTACACACTGGGACCAGGCTGAGTGGGAAGTGCACACACTGGGACACAAACTGCAAGCTGCACACTGCACGCACACAGGGACCCGGGTTAAGCAGAAAGCGCGCACCTGAGAGACTAGCTGAAGGCCACGCATTGGCAGGAGAGCTGAGCAAGCTGAGCACGCAGATGGTGTGGTGCGGAAACTAATCAGAACTGTGCACACAGGCAGGGAATGCTGTCCAGGTCCGTGGCTGAGCAGGACTTGAGGAGCTCAGAGAGAGAGAGAGAGAACTCGGTAAAAGGTCCCTGAGCAGTGTCACAGCCCTCCTAAAATTATGTCCACACCTAATGTGGGTATGGACATAAATTACTCCCAGGTGTTGCAGATATCCTGCCTGCATGTGTTTCCATGGTAACTGGCACTGAGCGATGCATGGCAGGCTACCATGGCAATCGCCAGCTTGCTCTGCGGCTTTGCCGCAGGTGTGAGCCTGACAACAATATTACAAAGTGATATAATAATGTGAATGCAAAATATATGCTGAGAGGCATGAGTAATACAAAAAAATTACCACTAGCACTTGATGCAATTTTAAGAATTTTCAGTTTGTTAAAACACAAAATAAAAGTATGCTTACTTAATTAAACTGTATTCTCTCCTTGAATTAAAATCCCAGAATGAATTATAAAGTGGCAGTGAAATGATGGTTCTGGTTCTGCACTGGTGTGCAGTGCAGAGCTCTGTTGGGTTGATTTTTTTCAGTAAGTTCAGAACATATTCAACATACTCACTATCTGCTGTCCCCACTGGACTGCACTTCAACCACCTCTTTTGAGAGGTTACATTCCAGAATACATGGAAATGCCTTTTCAAATAAAATCTTCAATTCACAACACTTTCTTAGAGAATTAATTTGATAGTTTGCCATTTTTCTTCCATAATATGTCACTAATACCCCTTTAAAATGCACTCTTTGGATATTAGAAAAACATACTTCCTGTTTGTAACAGCCTAGTATGTGCCAGTCATATCTGCACTTTTAGAAAAGTTACAACATACACCTTCCTTCTCTTTCTTGTATGTATGGACCTCTTCACATTCACAATCATTGACAAGTGTCGTGTGTTTTTATCACAATTCTTTAAATTATTGTTCTGATTCATATATTCACAAACAATGATTCACACTGTTCACAAGCCAGATATGTAAGGCCTTCACATTTGGCAATTAAAACAGATGACACGCTCCTTCAGAGACATGTTGTCACTAGTTTGAGTCTGGGCCATGGAATTAACCCACTGTGTCAATGAGTTGTGGGAATGGGGTTTAGATACTCTATTGACTTGTCCTGCAGCTGAAACTCCTGGGACCTGCCTTGAGCTTGAAAGTTTGAAATGACATCAATGGGGGATTTTCCATGTGTGTTTTGGTGGTCCATGAGAAATGGCCCTATGCCCTATTGTGTTTCCATGGAAACTGTTCCATTGTCTCCACCAGATGTTACATGAACAAGAAGGGAAGAGGAGTTGATACTGATGGAAATGAGCCATACATACATTTCTCTAACAAAGGAACAGGTAAAGGTTTATTCCATGCTGAAAGGAAAAAAAAGAGACACAACATTTTGGCTGTGGAGCCTCTCTCAGGTGCCTGAATGTCTAGAACGTCTTCAATAAGTTCAAGTTCAAGTGAACGTCTCCAATAAGTTCACTACTTGAACTTCTTCAATACATTTCTTTAGGTGTTAAGTGGGTAAAATGTGGTTATTATTAATACTGAAAGCACACAGGAGAAAATCAGTCATGATACAGGCTCTGTCAGATGACAGTTTTTTTAGATAATCTGTTTAAAATACAACATTAATGCAAGATAATAAGTGCTGAATTATAAATACTACTGCTTCAACTGCAGTTGTCCATGTGTTTGTCTAAATGACATGCCGGTGGTGGTGGCATAGATCATTAGAAGAAATTAATCCCAGTACTGTCATGGATGTCGAAAGGGCATGCCGTGGAATGACAAGGAGACCCTATGTGTAGTGCCAAAAAGGGGCAACACTGAGGTTAGCTCAGGCTCAGGGGTCGGACGATGTTGGTGTAGAAACCTAAGCCCTCAGGCCACGGATGTGGGGTGACCTGGTACAAGGAAGGTCTCACAACATCCTTACCCTCAATGCTGAGCCAGGAGCAGAGCAGACACAGGAAATACAAGACACACAGGAAGGACATGAATAATCACAGGGAACTAGGAACAAGACAGAAGTAGAGTGCCCTCTAGGTGTACAGGGCGTGACAAGTATGAATGAATGAATTAAATGAATGAATGAAAGAACAAGAACACACCCCTGCCGGGGGTATTGTAGTGAAGCTTCCAATTCCAGCTATTTACAGATCACCATGGCTGAAAACTGGTAGGGACATAGGATCAAGATCTGAATTAGATTTATCTCACACATGCTCCTACAGTACATCTTCATGCTCCTACGGCCATCACAGCACAAGATCATCTACAGTACATCTTCATGTGTGACAGGCTAGCTTCCATGTGAGAAAGAGTGTGACGTATTTTATGTCATCCTCACATGGTTATGGGTTTTTCCTCTATGAGGATGACATAGAAGGCTCTTTGACTGTAGCTTTTGGCCACAGAGTTAGTTCACTCATCTGTTTTTCAATGACACCCCAACGAAGGATGTGCCACTCTCCTACAATACACCATAAAGCCACAAACTGTTGAATGACAAATAGCTGTGACTGGTCAGGTGATTCAGAGTTGTTCCAGTCTAAAATATAAAGTTATTAGTGATTCCATTATTTTAAAATAATCTTTTGAGCTCTATTCTATTCCTGTGGAAAATTGCATAGATTTAGAATATTACCACAAATAAATATATAGTCCAATTGCTCCCAATTTGTTCTAACACGAACAAGGATCACTTTGACATTTCTGTCAGTTATTTCAGTTATTAACTATATTGACTAAGTGTTTTTACTCTATGAGGCTAAAACCAATTGTTCTGTCATTCAGTTTGTATCCAGCAGATGGCATACTGTTCTGACATTTTTGATTAAACCAAAGATAGTCTTAATATTATATGCAGTGTACAATCACAAGGAAAGAAAAAATTTGCACAAATACAAATGATCTGTATTTTGTCTTTTTCTACACATTTTCATGCAGTGGCAAAACCCACGTGAACTAAAAATGAATAGTAACCTTTTAGATGCATGTACTTTTTTGTAACTCAAAATGTGTCTTATAAAGGTAGGTTTCTATTCAGTGACGTCTTGGATGTTTTAGGTACTCTGGATAAGAAATGTAGGAAAGCCTCCCTCTAAGCCACCATTCTGGGTCTCCAGCAGAGTAGAAATGTCCTAAAAGTTTAAACCATCATTTTCTAGCAGATAATAAATGCTATGGACAATTTTCCTTTTACCAAGGTACGATCTGAGTCTCCAGATGATTTCCCTTGACCCCATCCTGAGAAAGCTCTTCCACTGCTGATCTGAAAACATATTTCACCTGATCTGTTTGTCAGGCATAGACTTGTAAGTGGTAAGACTTGCCCTAATCCCCTGAGTTAGTTGTGCTGCAAAATGAAGGTATTAAGTAATTGTGCATTTGCAGTGCTAGACAGCCCTTTAATCAGGACTTTTGATGCCATGCTGTGTTTAGAGGCATGTCCATCTAACAGCACTTAACCTAAAACAGATTGGTTCTCAAAGTGGAGAGTATGTCAGCCCACATTATCTGTGCATTTCCACTGCCAGTGGTCACATGGGAAGTCAATTTGGTATATTCACTTTTCTTCAAGCTTGCATCCTACATTTGTGTTGAGCTGATGTCTTAAAATGACACATTGTAGAATTCTCCTGTCCTGCTTTCACCTTTCCTTATGGAGGGAGAACCTCCTTAGAAAACATGCATACCTACATCAGTTTTTCTGGGACTAAAAAGGTTTTGTAAAAATGCTGACATAACAAAGCACATATATTAATCTTTGGCTTTCTCTTGCGGCCACGAGAGTTTTGTCTGTCCTATCATTGTTATGTTACACTACCCCCTCCAGACAGAAAAATCAGAATGATTATTCTATGAAAAAATATTTGCAATTCATTTCCTGGCTTCAGTCTGAAATCACTACTTGGTCTTTTTTTTCCAGTTGGTCACTGTAACTTTACACTGACCTCAGATGACTATTGATTTCACATTTCTTGTCTAATGTACTGTACACTTTCCTTTACATTTTTTACATGAACTTAATTCATGATATTTTAAGGTCCATGCCCGGTTCCTAGTCATAATATTGACAGCCAATAGGTGAATCGTTATTAAGTGGTGTAAAATAACTCTCACCAGCTAATTCCTTTACATTCAATCCCAGAGTCTAGAGTTACACTGTCATGATTTGAACCTGTGCCATCCAGGCTGTTGGGTCCATCTTGTACTTTAGACAGAAGTTTTTCACTGGCTGAACTGTGAATCTCTAGAGAGTAGAGTAGTTTATTGTCATACAGTATGTACATGTGGAAAAATAAATAGGGTAGACTATGTAAAAAGTGCAGAGTGCAGATGTGTATTGAGTCTGAGGCCTTGCCGTTAGCTGTTGAGGATGCGCACTGCAGTGGAACAGAAGCTGTTCTTGGGTCTAGTGGTCCTTGCTTTAACAGTGCGGTACTACTTGCCAGAGGGTAGGGAGAACAGTTTGTAGCTGGGATGGTCGGGATCCTGAATACCAATACATGGCTCCTCTGCTCTTGTGCTTGTTTCTGGATTACGTTCCTTTCTGACTTGATTTGTTTAAATCATGCTGTAGCTCCCTTGTATAATGTGTAAACTTCAGAATGCCCATATTAAGACATGAACCAAAGGATAAGATTGAAGTGGTATGTAATGGACAAAAGGGGGCTTCAGAGCTTGTTGCTATTTCTCTTCTGTATGGTTGAGTGTTTTGTTTGATTCTTTAGGGGTTATTTATGTTGACAGCCTTCCAGGTCTAAACAACCGATTGATCGAAGAATTACTGTCGTGATTATACAGGGCACATTTCCCCTCAATAACTAAGCTTAAGATAAGTTTGTAATTGCTGCCTATTTTCCTTCTATATTCCTTCCACTTGGACTCATACACTCATACAGGATCTGGCATGGGCTGTACTGTAAATTATCCTCTGAAATGTGCAGTAGTGAGTGCCACTTCAGAGTTCAGTTGATTTGTCATATGCACAAG
This sequence comes from Lepisosteus platostomus, assembly GCF_059453375.1. NCBI lineage: Eukaryota > Metazoa > Chordata > Actinopteri > Semionotiformes > Lepisosteidae > Lepisosteus > Lepisosteus platostomus. The sequence goes on from NC_142611.1 coordinate 18,983,347, forward strand.
TGCAATGAAATGCTTATTTGCATGTATCATCCAATAGAAAGACATTAAGGAAACACAAGCACAAACATAATCACAGAGCAACAGCTACAATAACAAAGTTAAATATAACAAATTGAAGTCTTTTTATATGGACTATAGAGTTCAAAAAGACTCTCAAAGTGAATTTAATTTGATTGGTAGCCCAAATATGGTATTTTAATGTCCATATCAGACAAAAATGGAATGGTAATTAATATAATTAAAATATATTTAGTTGATATTAATTAATTATTAGACCAATCTAAGAAATATTAAACAAAACCTTGTTTACTGAGTAAAGACTGAAGGAGACATGCTTTTTGTAGTCACAATGAATAAACAAGTTTCATGAGGAATGACAGCAGCCGAAAGCTTGGGAGAAATTAGAATCGTTTATTGGGATGTGGAGATTTGGCGTAACCCGCTTGGCTGAGGGACAACCTCCCGGCCGTTGGACAGGGAGGATAGGACCCCCATGCGACCAATTGGGCAGCTGCAAAGGTGGAGAGGGGGTAGAGGAGGGATGCAGAAAACGAACGAGGAAGAGGGCGAGGGTGACGTTTGATATATATTGAGACTGGTTGCTTATGTCGGGATTAGTGAGAATTGCAGCAGCTGTGTCGAACGAGCGCGGCTGCCTTCATTCCTCCCGAACTTTCATTAAAAACTCCATTGAAGTTGGATTGTGGTTAATTGTAATTGCTAACAGGATGATCGTCTTATTTAACAGAGAACAGAACTGCATTTAAAATCTATTATGTACAGATTGTTATCCTTTGTTTAACATCCTCTTCTCTGTTGAATCTCTAAGTGTCAGTAGAGGAATATGGAAACTTACTGCCATTTCCAGTTAAAACAAGAGGATTAACTTGCTAGGAAAGTACTAGAAACACATTTAGGTTAGAAAGGTTACGAAGCAAAAATGTCAAATATAAACCCTTCATTAGTAAGGTAAATTCAACAGAAGACTGTAAGTTTGTAACGTTTTACAGAATTGTGTACTCAGCATTGATTCAGTACATCAATTATTAATTTAAACTTTTATCTATTAGCACTTCTGAAATGCAGACTGTAAAGAAGACAAAAGGCATTTGATTGAAAAGGATTTAGAGCAAAATGCAATGAACGTGTGCCTAATTGTGCATGAAATGAGCACTAAAAATAATATAAGGGCAGCATACTGTATTTTGCTAAATGAGAGACCCTGAGTGATCTTGGTGATAAAGGTGATTTCTTGTAGCACATGCTGAGTCTTGTAGTAGAGATATTGCTAGATGTGACTGAACTCCTCATGTCTGTTATAAACAGACTAGGACCAAACAGTGGATGACTTAGTTGTCTGCCTAAGAGGTATACTTACTTATTGACTTTTCTGCCAGGCAGCTGACACACAGCTCTGAGAGGCAGCTATTGCATGTTGGAGGAGCTGACACGCTTATCCATATTTAAACCTATACAAATACAAATGTCGTAGTCTGATAATTAAAACAAAATGGGGATACCAAAAAATCAAGAGGTTCTGGATTGTTTGGTCTGATTTAATGTTTTGGAGATTCCTGGGAGATATTTTGAAAGGTTGCAGAGAATGGTTCTTCACTACCTAATGAAAATGATTTTATTTTACTCTTTTTTATTGTTAAACAAGTAGTTAAAACTTTAATACAATAAAATAATTTGGGTAGCATAAATTTACTAACAATTTATGCTTTATTGAGTCTCCAATTGTCTTCATTAGGAATCTTTAAATAACCTCTGGGAACCAATCTTTTTTTAGATTTAAACATCCCAGTAGAAAGATATTTTTGAGCAATCCGGGAAACATGTTACTTTTAATCTTTCATTTTTGTATATGTAATGATCACTTTCTTTTATACATCAGTGTACTATTGTAACAGATTATTGAGTATGTTGCCGTTTTCAGTGAGACAGACACTGCAAGAATCAGTTAATTTAAGTGTAAAGTGGGCTTATGTTCAAAAACCTTGACACCTAAATGTAAAATGCAAGAGGTTTCATAACTGAACAAGGGGAAAGGATGTAGATTGATATTAGAGTGAATTGCTGAACCGTCCTGACATTTTTTCAGTTCATAGATTGCCTGTTATGCTTTTGGAGTACAGCCAGAATGTTATTGTTTGCAATACTTATATCTCTGAGGAAGGCTAGAGTACTTGAATTTGTGCTGCTCTATGCATGAAATTGTCTTCAAATCCACCCTGAAAGTGTTCATTTGGTACATTGGTATCAGGTTTCACTTACCAGATTTTAAATAAAAGAGGGTATAACTATCATTTTACTAAATCTTACAAAAAAATGGGTTCAAAAGAGAATGCACAGGACTAGGTATAATTGAGGCATTGAGAAAAGGCCAGTTATGGAGGACATTGAAAAAAGGAACCTGTCATGATGTGAATTTCTCTTTATACGTCAAAGAGTAGAAAGTTTACATATAAATGGTGGAATATTTAATGCCTAGAAGACAAAGTCAATTATACCACTGCTACTGTACAAAGTTTCTGAGACAATGTATGTGTAGAATTGTGAACTTTTGGGCTTTAAACTGTCAAAGAATGAAAGTCAAAGAAGTGCACTGCTGTCTGTAACCAGGGGATTGTCTTGTAAAGGATGGCTAAGCAGAATCATGCCATATAATTAATAAGTAACATAATTTGATAGGTTTTGTCAGTTGCAAATGCAGCCCCACTGCTTCACAAATTAAAAAAAAAAACCTTTGTCTCTGCTTCAGAGGTCTGACAGCTTCCATTGGAAAAAAATGAAAAAATCATAGAGGTTAAAACTGAAAAAATTCTAAGGAAAAATTGACGATTTAACAGATGGGCAGTGTATAACCTAAGTGGTCGTGCAGTGGTTGTAGATCTGTAATTAGGACTTTTATTCAAATTGCATTTATTTGCGTTTTATAGACTATAAAAATGAGATTGGATGTTAGAAGTAAATCTGTGAGACCTGGCCAAATCTCTTCAATCTAAAATAAAATACTGATAAGTGCTATAATATCACAGAAGTACTGTATACCATATACAGAAATGCACTTCTACTTATTTGGATTTGTTAATATTGTAGAACATTGATTTTACAGCACACATATGCTTACCTAAAAAATCCCTAATACTGCCACAAGAGGGAGCACATTATTTTAAAATCAGTTACAACACAAGATTTCTCCACATCCTGTGCAAATAAACTCTGTACTATTGCATGTTTAAAACTGGAAATCACAGAGTACAATTCATTGTAATATAGTGCAATTCAATGTCATTTAAATGCTGAAGTCCCGTGATGAAAATGTACAATTTCCTGTAATTAAGAAAGGAGCTAAAATGTAGCAAGACAGTGATGTAAAATTTAACTTCAGCCCAAACAGTATTGTTAATGAAAGTGAATAGGTATAGTGCAAGGAGCAAATAGCTGGGGAGTAATATTCTATTATGTTGATTTTGATAATGCCAGGGGAAAACCAGGAAATAAACTGAGGTGAGTTCCGAGATTTTGTTATATTGCCTTGAACTTTGTGAAGCTCTGTCAAGGATGTGTATTTCAAAGTAATTCAGATTTAAAATATGATATGACTATCAATTTTAAAATTAGCAGCAGTGTTTTGTGAGGAAGGGGATCTTTTGCATGAATGCTACATTCACTGCCTTGGAACACGGGTCATTGTAACTAGGGATCTCTTCAACTTAAATGACTGCTTTGAAAAATTCAATTGTCAGAGATTAAAAAGGGAGGAATTATACTTTTAAATGTGCGTACTTCCATACTGAACCACACAATCTGTCCTTTAATTAGGCTGAGCATTATGCTCTCTATGTGAGCAAATAGACGAGGAAATGGGAATGCATTAAGAACCTTCATTAAAGCACTCAAAGGACAGAACATCTGATGCAGGCCTGAGAGAATACATTGGTGAATTCTGCCTCGCTTTTTAACGAGGGATTACAAAAACAGAGAATTGTCAACGGTGACTTGAGTCTGTATAACACACAGTGGCTCCTTCTTTTCATAACAAATAAAACAGTATGAAGAAAGAGGTTTACACCTTTGCCAGATCTGTGTCATGCATTTTGTGAGAAGAGGACTATTTCTTGGCACTGACAGAGTGCTGTGAAACACATTAAAAGGGATGAGAAATTAATCTTATGAAATGAGTATTACATGTCTGAAGCAAACTGCTTGATTGATAGATGTTCAGCGGGCACAAAAACTCATATGCATTTCAGAGAACAAATGGCAGGTGCGTTTTCTGAATACCTAGTGCAGCATGACAATTTAAACTGGTACATTTCTAGTACATGGCCCTTTTTCCTTTCCTCCCATTTAGTGTGTGAGGAATAAGCATACTGCAGTGCTAATGTGGATCCACAATGTCATTTATTTTGTGAAGTTTGCTTGCATTATAATCATATTCTTTGAAACCACTGAAAAGTAAGGACCTGAAACTTGGCACACAAGTTTACCTCATGTCCAGAATTTATATTTCCTTAGAATAGCTTGATTGAAAACATGATTAAGCCACCATAATCACAATCATGGTGATTAAAAACATTTAAACATTTTTGTCACTGTATTGGTCCAATTGTAATAAAATGTATTTACAAGCAAAGCTGCTGGTCCAAGAGTGTTCTAAAGAGGTTGATAAATTAGGAGATATACTGTAGCTATCCACAACAGACTTAATCTAATTGGTCACATGATTTGAGAGCCATATTAGACATTTGACCAGTCCTCAAGGTCAACTGAAAAATTATCTTATAATTCCATAATGAGTGCAAATAGGACATGGCTACTATAGAACAAAAACTTGGTCTTGTCCTTTCCAACAGGTCTCATACAGAATCTCAAGCTCTTTACATAGAGATATGTTTATGACGGAATGTATGCACTGCTCTTTGACATCTTTTAAAAGTCAAATACAAAACTGTGTTGTAACAAAAAAATTGTTTCACTGCTGCTGATTACTGCTTGTAGCTATGTTTAAGTATTTCTTTTAAAGCCAATTGCCTCTATTGAAATGCATGCCCCATGAAAGTCTCTGATCATTACTTCAAATAAAAGCTATATGTATCAGTACAACTGACAGCATCAGTTGTTCATGAGGGACTCAAGTGAAGGACTGAACTTTAAAATGTAAGTTTAAGTTCTTGAAGAAGACAAGTAGAGAGGTGTGCTATGAGCAAGTTTGTGTTTGTTATTCTTCACGAAGGAAAGGACTGAATACTTGTACATGTACATTTACAGAAAAGAGTTTTTTTCATCTTTAATTCAGGAAATCTGTCTTGGGTTCCATGTCACATTTTACAACTGTATAAATTTACTGACATAACCAACATTTCCCTTCTGTGTTTAAATAAAGCAAAAGAGAACAGGCTTAGCAATAATCCTTAGCAATAATCAAACCGAATGAGCACGAGCAGGTTCAAATCAAAACTATCTATGCTACTACCTGTCATAAATAAGAGAGTACAAGGTGCATAGCACTCTAACATCTTTCCCTTTTAAAGGTATTTTTGTAAAACTCAATAGTGTGCTCGCCTGTGAAATCAATAGCAGGGCTATTCTTGAAATGGATGCTGTTTTGAAGAGGTTAGAATGGGGAAGTGCGTCAGCAAGCAAGCTTCAAAGCAACAAGCTGAGGTTAATTCCATGTTGAAAAGAAAGAAGAAAAAACTTCATTCTGACTGTAGAGAACTCTTCGAATTGAGGGAATGATGGAAGAAGGCAGATATGTAAGGTAGAGGTTTGAAATAGTAAGAAAAGGGGCCTATTTTAAGCTATATACTGTACAGTAGCATAGCCCATCAGTGTGCTCAACAGTTTTAAACCCAGTCTTCTCTGTAGTGTCAGTCTAACATTGGTGGAATTGAAAGATACATGCGTTAATGGATGTTATGATACCTGTCATGTGATAAAGAACATCAAACCAAATGAATGAAAAAAAAACCAGAAAAAAAACAATCTCCCAAAATGCAACTCAACACTATATACCACTATAAACGTAATGAAGAATCTATTATCCAACTGCACTTGTGAAGAGGCTACTTGTTTAATTTAATTTTTTAGAATCCATTTAACTACCATGCACACTGATACTAACTTATAGTGCTCAGAGTCTCTTTCTTAGTAAACAAAGACACTGAATAAATAAATTTTACCTAATAAAGAAAAAATAAGGAAAATAAACCTAATAAAGCTTTGTGATGAGAGTTTTTTAGATTTTACCTTTGACCTTTGAGTCCCATGCATAATAAAAAATAGTGGCTGAGGTGCACATACAGCATGTGCAGTTTTAAAGGTGGAGACCTTACTGCTGGGACTGGTCTGTTTCATTAGTTGAGTGTGACTGAAATTCCCAAGCGGTTGCCCAGAACTAGCTGAGTGTTGTTGGGAGGTGGATGATCTGGTTGTCCACAGTTTGTTGTGCTGTTGTGATCCACATGATCATTTAACAGACACACGTACAGTATACTTGCAGTATTATCAATTAGGGGTGCTTCTCTCCTTCATCTGATGGTGCATGCTTTTGAGAAAAGTGTACATAGTGCTGCACTGTGCTGGGACTGCTTAAAACTAGGCTACTACAACGTTTATTTAGAATGCACCTTTTCAAATCCAAGGATAAAGAAGAAAAAAACAGAAAAAATACAATAAAAAGTAAAGGAAATGATCACACAGGATAAACTGTAATGTAATCCAATGTATGACCTAGTAAAAAGATTAGTTTTAAGTTAACATTTGAAAGCTTACATTAAAAATACTGTTACAGTATATATATCTCTTTTTGGACTTCGTATTTTTTTGTTTTTGCTATATTTTCAGTGCACCTTTGCAAGTATAGGAATAGAGATTTTAAAGAAATTAAGGAGATAATGTAGGCCTGAAGACTAGGTCAGTAAAAAGTCTCCAGATTTTTGCAGTGGTAATTAATTTTAATTCTCAGCAAAACTGAAACTGAATTGGAATAAAGATATGAATAAAGATTTATGTGTAGTTCAGGTGGGTAGCTGCATATAGCATGCGTAGGCTGCATAGGAACAAGTAATAGGTTTATTCCATGCTGAAAAAAGAAGAAAGAAAACACAACGTTTTGGCCGTGGAGCCTTCTTCAGGTGTGAGCTTCCATGCTGAAAAAAAGAAGAAAGAAATTGTATGTGTTAAGGCACAATTAAGAGGTGTTTCAGGTCAGATTGTGTAAATAGCTCACAAACTACAGCATAAATGAAATATAATCAATATTTTCAAGTGACCTTGCACCTTGCTTTGTAGAATTACCACACAAATTCTGGAAATTAATTCCAGTGGGAGAGTGCAAGGCTCATGATTGGTTGACAGATAGGGAACCAAACCTCCTCTCACTCAGGTTTGAATCTGTAATAGTTAAAGCAATCAGAGAGAGAAAGATAATAAAAAGCACACAAGTAACAGCTATGGAGACAGCTTATGGAGAGCATCTGGATTGTAGTTAGAGTTCTCACAGCAGCAGGTGCTCTGAGGGTATTTGAACCCTGTGCTGTCTCTCCTCAGTATCGTATCCTGAAGAATCCTGACAATTCGTCACCACATGCCTGAACCACCTCTAGCTTCCCAGCAGAGCCCTTCTTGTTCCTGGGTTCCAGTTCCCTCAGACTCCACCTAGGAGCTCAGCCCGTGGCTGTGCTGTCCAGAGGATTCCTGTAGAAGCTGGAGGGTCTGAAGCAGGGACCCATTCTCAGTAGATGTCTCCATTGGCCTGGTCTACATAGAGCCTAGGAATCCGGTTCCGTCTACTTCCAGGCACTTCACCAGAGGACTGCCGTGCAGCAGACCGCATTGACAGCACATGTCTGGCCTGGTCTGTGGAGGTGACACCCCTGGGGCACACACCTTGAATCAGCCCATCTCCTGGTGCCCTCCAGTAGGACTGATCCGATTCCGAGTTTCATGCCCAGTCTGGGAGGTTGGACCCCTCCTTCCTGTGGTGTCTTCTGGACGAAGCACAGATCTGGACCTACTAAAGTTAAACAGGTGTGAGCCTGGCGAGTACATCGATGGGAGACCTCCTGGAAAAGCTAAGGTTGTTGCTTGAGGACGTGTTAGTGGCAGAATGATTGCAGAGTGAGTGTTAGTAGCACTCACTCTGTTGTCAGTGTGGGTACTAATGCCCCAGTATTCTGGGCATTAAAAGGCGCCATCCTTCGGATGAGACATAAAACTGAGGTCCTGACTCTTCATGGTCATTAAATATTCCAGAGTGTTTCTCAAAAAGGATTGGGGTGTAACCCTGGTGTCCTAGCCAAATTTCCCATTGGCCTTTACCAATCATGGCCTCCTAATAATCCCTATTTAAGAATTTGCTTCATCACTCTGTTCTTCTCCCCACTGATAACTGGTGTGTGGGGAGTGTACATGTGCACTTTGGCTGCCGTCGCATTATCCAGGTGGATGCTGCACATTGGTGGTGTTGGAGGGGAGTCCCCTTTACCTGTAAAGTGCTTTAAGTAGAGTGTTCAGAAAAAGCGCTATGTAAGTGTAAGGATTTATTAATTATTATTACTTTAGTGGTTCTTCTTCCCCGTCCTGTGCTAGCCTTCCCTCAGCCCAGGAATGCTATCTGCTATTTCGATGTGGCCACCTTTCCCTGGGAACCCAGCTGTCCAAAGTTGAGATGAGAGCAACACTCCAGCGGTCCTTGCTCCCAAACTCTGGTCGGCTGTCTCCATTGGACAGTTTCCCTTAGGCCATTGCTGGGCTTTGCCATCCTGTTCTCTCTGCCTGAAGTGCAGTGAGCTGGCAGCTCACCCCCGGACTCTTGTGCTCTAGCTCTTGGGTCCGTATCACCTATAGCACTGCCTCATTTCCTGGGGGTTGCTGCTGGTTATAACATTAATATAAGCAAGGCACTCAAATGAAACTGAAGCAGTATAGATGTCACCTGCTTTAACAGAGATATAGGGTTGTGTTGCATCAACATAACAATGAATGTTAACCCCACATTTACAAAAAGTCTTACCTACTGGTAGCATGTACAGTATATGGAAAAAAACAACATACCACCTAAAAAGGTAATCTGAGAGACACCACATGTAATTTTAGCCATTTTTGATTATGACTCCATCAAGGAAACATAAAGTTTTCCTTTGATTAGATATGAACTAAAACACCTCAGAACAGACAGAGACAAATGTAGAGATTTAAGATGATAAATTCAAATTAATTGAAATATAGCACTCATGTCTAAACGAACATGTATATGGCTTTATATTTGCACACATAAATAGTTTGTCAGTTTGGTCAGAGCAGTCTCCGTCTAATGACTGGATTTAAACTTTCAAAGATGCCCGGTAATGTTATTCTTATCTTGGAAACCTTGGCTAAAAAAATAGGTCTGAAATTGCCTAATATTCAACAAAATATTTAACTCAAATTGATTTTTAAATAAGGGTCTCACCAGGGATGTATTAAATCCATCTGGAAATATCCTTTTAAATAATTATTAATTATACATTAAACATCATTGGTCAATATCCTGAACATCTTTCAAACACTTAGTAGGCACTGATTTAGATGAACGGGGTAAAATATTTTATCTGCATTGCTAGCGTATTTAATTATTCGTCACTGTTCAGAGAAAATGTGTCTGTTGCTACTTCAGCCTGCCTAATGGGCATTTTTTAATCAAAGTTGAGCTGTGGAGCCTTCCTGTTATCGCTTTCATTAGGAAGAAATTCTGAAATTTTCACTCTTGTAGCTGAACCTCACTGCCAATGAGGAAAGAAGAGGGATTAAACTGCCTACACATTCTGTGGAAAAGTACACCAGGAATTATTCTTATTTGCTTAAGTTCAATTTGAAAAATTAGTATTATAATTAATAACTTAAAGCTTTGTTATGTTTAAGTAAAAACAGTTTTGAAATATCACAGTGGCCTTGTAGTTTTGTTATTCCATTTATAGTATGTTCTGCCTGACTAAAGTTATCTTTCATTTGACAGAGGGCACTATTGATCCAGGATGCCATGCACTGTGAAGAAACTGGTCTAGTTTTATCTGGACCTACAGTGTCAAAAACAGTTAAGCACTGTTACTTGGCGGTTAAAACTAAATTCACTGATGGAATAAGAGTTATTAGAAGGAAGCGGTGATAGAAATTTTACATCAGATTTAATCATTTCCCATTTAAGTAAGTAAAAATTAATTTTTGAAAGGATGTATGTGACTCATTAGAAACATTAAAATCTGTGAAGGGAGAATTATGAATACCTATAACTAAAGTGTGACTAGACTTAAAATGCATAAAATCACAATTTGATTTGATTTTCTAATTTAAATTTTCATTATTTCAAAGAATTTAATTATCATTTCATTTAAAAATAATAATTAAAAAATCAATAGTTTCTTTCGGGACTTTTCAGTGTGTTTAATAATTCCATTATGATTAATGGTTAATAAGCATACAACATAAGCCAATAATTGGCCTTCATGTTTATAGGCAGGTGTGTATACATTGTACCAGGCATCGTTGGATATAGAATTCTACAGTGTAATTCCATATTTGCCTTTTAAGAAACTATAGATGAAACTGAAAAACCATCACAATTGTTTGTCAACTATAAACATATCATCCTCATTGTTTCTTTAATAGGTGTACTCCTGAATATACAGAGCAGGCCTTTTTTTCTCATTATAAACCAATTATACTAACCATTATTGTTTGCTGCATCAGAAGAATATTTATTAGACATACATATTGACATAATGTGAACAAGTGATGAATGCCACTTAATCCGAATGTCAAATAGGCCGTTTCCATTAGCAAATGTTGTGAATGGTACTTGGTTTGTTAGTTGTTTTCATGGCCTACCACATTTGCCCTACCTTTCAAAGAACATGAGGGGAAAATGTACATCTTTTCAGAAATAATCAATACAGTGCACTGTTAAGCTTCAAAGTCCTCTAGCTTTGAGGAATTCTAACCAAATACAGAACAAAATATTGCAAACTCAATCAACAACCTAAAGTTGTAAATCTAAGAATGGAATGATTTTCTCCCAAAATGAAGAACAGACTTAATTTTTAAATAAAAAGAAATAGTCATAAGAAATAGTTGCCTTTTACAGGTGTCTTTCAAAACATCATTTCAGAAATCAAATCAATGCTTGGACAGTAACCTAATTACCACGTTTGTATATATATTGACCTAATTACCACGTATATAGATTGTTGTGAACAAGACCTTTCTCCGCTTCATTGACTTTCCTTTAATCCCTGGCTGTCAAAAATCCTCTCTTTAATAGGTTATGTTGCCCTGTTGTACCCCTTTCTTCTGGCCCCAAATTTCTTCTGATTGATCCGATAAATGCAGTTTGAAAGCCAGAGTTTAGGCTTCACTTGTTTCACTTTCACCACGCTCTTTGGCTGATTCGTGGAGAATGGAACTGATAGCAGATCGATATTCTTCAATTTTGCCAAGGAAAGATAAGAGGGCTTTTTAGTTGTTTGATGTCATGTTTTTGTTAGAGCTTGAGGTTGCCTTAAAATAAAAATGCATTTTCATAGTGATGAAAGCTGATGATCAGTTTTAGCTGAGAACTCCAAAACAAAAAAAATAGTCTACAAGATGTGAACAGTGCTCTTTCTCTGGTTAGAAAGTGGTAAGCTTCCTTCATGATAAAACTATATTCATAGAGAGAGGGGTAAGTGTTATTACTATATGTTGAGAGCGGGAGATGTTGATATGATTACGGATATATTATTTTCCAAAAGATATTAAGTAATGGAGAGTTGTTATTATCCGTCCTTCAGATGAGACTCTTTGGTCATTAAAAATCCCAGAGCGTTTTTTGAAAAGAGTAGGGATGTTACCCCGGCATCCTGGTCAAATTTCCCATTGGTCTTTACCAATCATGGCCTCCTAATAATCCCCATCTATGAATTGGCTTCATTACTGTGCTCTCCTCTCCACTGATAGCTGGTGTGTGGTGAGCGTTCTGGCGTTGGATCCAGTTGGATGCTGCACATTGGTGGTGGTAGAGGGGAGTCCCCATTACCTGTAAAGTGTTTTGAGTGGAAAAGTGCTATATCAGTGTCCAGAAAACCGCTATATAAGTGTAAGGAATTATTATCATATTTTGTAGAGAAAAATAAGGAAGCAGTAACAAAAAGGCAAACACAATTCTAGGATAAATAGTTAAAAGCTGAGCATTTAAATCAAGGGATGTTATGTTAAAATTGTACAATGTATTAGTGAGGCCTCGTTTAGAATATTGTGTACATTGTGAGCAGTATGACTTTAAAGCGCTACGAATCATGTCTATGAACAACAAATCAAACCCAATGGCGCTTTCATTGTGGAATTCTTGCCAATCACTCTGCTCCTTTGTAACAAACGGTACCAGCCCATTCACAACAGCTTCACCTCATGGCGTGCTGATCAAATTTGTTAATTTGATTTTCGCAAGCAATCTCTCAACCATTTCACCATTTGCAAACACTAAAGGATTTGCAAATGGTTTGCAGAGACCTGAGAGGCCATGCATTTTCATTTATTCTGTCCCTTTATCTCGAGATCAAGACTTCTTTATCTCGTGATCGAAGAAAAATGTTGTGATCTCGAGACAAGAACTTGAACTTCCGTAGTAAATAGTCGGCTGCAATTCCGGCCCACCTTTTTTTCTTTTTCCACTGTTGTGTGGTATGACAAACACGAAACATCGAACAGACATCTGTGCTTGCTCCGATGAGCCTCTCCTCCATTTGCACCGTCCAAAATGCTCACTTCTTTCCTTGCAGCCGCCATTGTTCTTCACTGTTTGTGGCCACTGCATTCACCTTCCGGTTGAGTGTTCATTGGCTGTTGACTGTCACAGACACAATGCCTAATGGCCTTTTCTCATTTGTAACTTTTCTTATGTTCTTACGTTCTGCCAAGGAGTCTTCTGTGTTGGCATTGACATCAACAATGGTCAGGAGTCTGTTCCAGTTTGTTAGAAAGTCTATCAGAACATTTGGGGATACTTATGATCCAGAATTTTAGGAGCTGTCTTCATTGCGGAAGACAAGCTTGTTGCCAGAACAGGATTGTTATTAGCAACTCCATAGACAGGTCTCCATAACATTTTACAGACTGAAGCACATTGTATCCTCTCATTTGACAGGTCTGTCAGTATATAAAGATGAAATGGCACTATTACTATTCATTTTGCTAAAACATTTCAACTCATTTTAAAACTAAAGTCATACAGTAGAAAGGCAGTTTTATTTTGAAAAATAACTACACAGCAGCAAGTTAGACCACCAACTAGTTTCCTTTTCTTTTTTTTAACTGTGATTACTCTAGAATACTGAACTCTAACCCTAAATAGTTTCTTAAGGACTACTGATAATTATAAAGCAAGATACCTTTGAAAATGCATCTCCAATAAATAAATATTTGTGGTCTATAATGCTCTTTTGAGTTGAAAGGCACTCTGAAGTTCCTTAAGTACTGGTGGCATATTTATTAGATATGTTATTGGGACTTAAGCTTTGATATTTCCTTATTTTTAAACACCAGTATCACTTACCAGAAAAGTAACTATTTGGAATAATCAACACTAATTAAGTCATAACTCTTTTATTTTTCTCTTAGAAGTCCTTTTCATGTTAATTTTAAAAAGGATTATGTAACCAATTGAATTTGACTTTAAAGCACAGCTTCTGAGAAAAAGACAGCCCTTTGCTTTGGGAGATAGAGAATACGTAGCAACGAGGGGATTTCGTAGAAGTACCACACTGAAGTGACTGCTTAATTCACAAACTCAATCACAAAGAAGCTGAGACAAATTGCACTTTATTAATACCAGAAGTGACATGATTTCAAATTTTTCATACCCCAATTTGTGCTACTGCATCGTACAGCATCGTACAGAAAATTTAAAGATGGACCAGCTCAGTCATTGAAGAGGAGGCTTCAGTGATTCAAAATGAAGGCCAATCCTTCACGTTATACCCATTTGTATAGTCAAGAAATCTGGTGCTGTTGAAACAAATGGTATTGTACAGTTGAAGTTTGCATCATTGCTGTTATGTACAGACCCTTCTTAGATCTATGTAGGTCCTTCTTAGTTCCTGCTTTATGAAATTGCAAAATGATGCTGTAATATTGTGGTATAGCCGCGTGGGTGGTGATTTTGTCAGAGCCCAAACGCAAGAGACCAGAGAGTGAAAAGTGAACATGATAAGTAAATAATTGATTACTGGCCGGTGGGGCTTAATCAGTCCAGGCTGGTCAGTAGTGGAGAGGAACAACAATCCCACAAGAAGCCAGAATAACTGCATCCCTGGCAAAAAGAGACTACTAAACAGTCTGTTAGTCTGTAAAAGGGAGTCTTGGGTACAGAAATAAACCAAAATTCAAGACCCCTGAAAAGGGAACTGAAAAGGCTCATAAAGGCCTCAGGAGTTCCAGAGGTGGCGGTAGGGAAAGTCAAGACCCGACGCCGTGACCAATGAAATGAGTTAGGGATAAATGGAGTGCAGCAAAGAATCTGAGACTGCTGCATCTGCAGATGTGGAATGCCAGCTAGGAGCTAGTGTGCTGGGTGACGCTGAGAGCAAGCTTGGAATTGAAGCTGCTGCACCGGGTGACACTGAGAGTTTAGGCTGAGTGAAGCACTGTAATGAGGCCGTAATTGCTGCTAAAAACAGTCAACTGGTCGGAAACAACTAGACTTGTGTACAGGAGAAACAGAATGGTGAGACTCCTGGGAAAAACACAGGAGGGATTTGAAGGGCAGACCTGAGGTTGCAGAGACTGCCGCACAGGGTGAAGTACGAGGCAACGCTGGTCCAGAGGCTGGTGTACTGGGCTACGCTTTAGATGAAAACTGCTGCACAGTTTGAAGAGCTGGTTTAAGGCCAATACTGCAGAGCAGAGCAAAGTGCTATCTTGAAGCTGACATTTCTGCTAAACACAGTTTGCCGGTCGGAAACAGAGAGCCTTTGATATGGGTGAAACCGAATGGCAAGTTTCCTGAGGAAGGAGCCGGACAGAGGTGTAGGGAATTGCTAATTAACACAGATCACGGAAAGGGGATCCAGTTAGAGCTGCAAACCCTGGAAAACTGTGAGCCCTTGAGAGAATGTGATGGTTTCTGAGGGCAACCTCTAGCCGAAGGACACTGTTATGACAGATGTACAGTATACACTTTTTTGAAATGCAGTGGTTAGGATTGCAGTCTTGCGGCACTAGGGTCCTAGGTTTAATTCTGGGCCTGGGGTACCATCTGTGTGGCGTATTGATGTTCTCTCCATATTCATGTGGGTTTCCTCTGGGTGCTCTGGCTTTATCCCACAGTCCAAAAACATACTGGTAAGATAATTGGCTTCTGGGAAAACTGGCTCTGCTGTGAGTGTGTGTTTGTATCTGTGTGCCCTGTGGTGGTCTGGTGTCCTGTCCAAGGTGTATCCTGCCTTGTGTCTGTTGCTTGTCTGGATGGGCTTCAGGTCCCTTGCTAGAGCAGTTGGAAAATTGATGGATAATTCTTTCTATGCAACACACTTGCAAGGTTTTCTCATTTTTGGTTGGAATTGATCCCAGTGTTTTGAAGGTGCATATACGTTATCTGTATATGATATATGCTATATGTAGATTGGTTTTAAACATCGACTTTGTTACTGTATGTAAAATATAGTGCTCTGTGTAGATTGCCTTACTATTTTATAAGTATATGACACTTTTCATTATAAATAGTTTTGATTCAAATTTATAATTGCATAATTATAATCAAGGTGGGTAGCTGCGTCAGCATGCGTAGGCGGCAAAGGAACAAGAAATAGGTTTATTCCATGCTGAAAAAAAGAGAAAGAAAATAACGTTTCGGAAGGCTCCATGGCCGATACGTTATGTTTTCCTTCTTCTTTTTTTTCAGCACGGAATAAACCTATTACATGTTAGTTATAATCAATATCACTGTACAATTTGAAAAAAAAAAACAACTAAGGGAACATGGAAGGTACTCAATTTTAATTGAACAAAAATGTGTATTTTTCAGGCATCATGACACAACACAGGAGGGATTCCAAGATGTCACTAAATTTCTTACTGCACAGTTGTATTAGGGAGAACAGTATGTTGCTTTCATGGCTCATCTGTTTCTGCTAGTTTCCATTATTCCATTTCACCTGTTCAGTTTGGTTTCAATGGAAATAAGAGTCCAGAAAAGGCCATTTCAGTGGTCTTATAATTCTAAAGAGATTGAGCCATGGGATGCTTTAGCTACACGAGATGAAAAAGGTAAGTCGCTTAGCAACCAAGTAAACATATTGGTAGAAAACTAAATAAAGTGGAGAGTTCAAGGCCTTTGACACAGACAGTTATAAACAAGAAAATGGAACTGAGTCAACTGTGGTCTGTTCTTTCCCAGGAAGCTAATTGATTTAAAAAATAACATCCATAGGACTGCAACCAAGTGCCATCATCCTCTGAGCCAATTAGCCATCTGCCAAACATTGCTAAAAATATTTTGATCTAGAACATTTTGATTTATATGATTCTTAATTATTGGACCTTTTCCTAGTCTAATTTCACTGGTTTCCCTCAAGTAATGTGACAGGTACCCTATTCAATGTTAGATTAGGCAATGTTTTCTGTTTGCACATTAAAAATAGCCCTGATAGCCTTCTGGTTTCTAATAATAATCAATATAAATACATATTCATGGAACAGTATAAAGTTAACAGATTTGTTATGTCTGTATGCCCAATCAGACAGGACATGCTTTATTAGATGAAAGTGAAATGAAAATTGCTTTCCATATTTCTATACTTCCTACAGGAATTACTGTTTCTCTTCCAGATAGGAAATATACTTTGATTGCCTTTGCCTCCCAGATGGGAGGTGAGATATGTCAATATTTGCTTTTTTTGCCAAAAATATAAATGTACAGCACACCCTGAGGGTTATTCAGTTCTAATTTCCTTTGTTGTATTTTGCAGTCTTTAGGGGTCAAATAACAAATAACAATCTCTTTCTGGAGCTCAGAAGGAAATAGTAGCTGCAATGTTTGACAATAATAAAAGAAACAGTGCACTCACTGAATGAGGGTTGTTTTTACCATATCCAAATAATATGGTTATAAGGTTGACTGTTGCTGGGCAGAACTGATTCTTTAAGCCTGCCAGAGTATGATAACCATTTAAACCTTTTAAAATCAGGGATGTATCCAGTTGCTTTTCTCTGGACTGATTTCATAGCAGCAGTATATTTTTTGTAACATAACTGTATTGCACGTTGTGTCCAACAAAGGAGACACGAGCCGGGTGTGTATGAAGCAGGCATTACCTTTATTACATGTGCACACGGGAGCCAAAGGCGATGAAGCACTGACTCAATTAATTGATACAAAAGGATGCTAGCCTTGTTAAGTGATTAACTCTAAGAATATTCTTGGGTTCCTTTATTTATTGTTTAACCAGACAGTATGTAGTTCTAGATTTCGTTAATTATGTCTTAAGCAGATATCTAAGTGCTCTCGGTTCTGGTCAGGCTGCCCGAAGCTGGCTCTGCCCTTCACGTTCCAGGCGTGTAGCTGGCTCACACTTAAGGTGCAGTTAGTAATTTTCCATTATTCTAGCAGGATAGTTAGTAAAATGATGTTAGTAAATTATTTACATAGTAAAAGCAAATTAGTGAAGTCAGAGAAATAAATGTTTGATCCTTCACACACAATATTTAAAATCAGATCATAATTGTGTCTTGTGCAATTTAAACATATATCATAAACTAATAATGGGTGACATGGTGGTGCAGTACAGTAGTTATCATTGCTGCCAGGTCCTGGGATTAATTCTGGACCGAGGGTGGTATCTGTGGGGAGTTTGTATGGTCTCCTTGGGATCAGGAGGGTTTTTGCCTTGTGCTCCAGTTTCCTGCCACAGTACAAAAACATACTGAAAGGTTAACTGGCTTCTGGGAAAATTGGCCATAGGTGTGAGTGTGTATGTCTGTCGTTGTGTCTGTATGCCCTGCAATGGACTGGTGTCCTGTCCAGGGTGTACCCCGCCTTGTGGTTGTTGATTATCAGGATAGATTCCTTCTCCCCTGAATTGGAGGAAGCAGTTAGAAAATGGATGGATAAACTAACAAATTCAATGCAGAACTGTCTTTGGTTTGCTTGAAATGTTTTGTTAATTACTTCCTTGATAAACACTCGAGTGAAATATTCTTCATTCCTGACATTTAGGATTGCCATCTCTGGGATGTTGTACTTTTGTTTGTGTCCTGTTTATTGGTGCTTTCCATGGAAACTGGCTTTATAATAGAGAAGTAGCAGTACATTTGTCATCCTTTCCCAGGATGTTTCTAATAGTCCACAGTCTCACTATAAGTCATCATCAGTACCCTGAGGTGACCAGACCATCTGTGTATGAAGTTGCATATGCTTATGTCCATATTGTTCATGTTATTGGTTCCATCTAATAAGACCTCATTTTGGAAAAACTAGAAAAAGCTTCAGCTTTCAGTGCTTTCATAGATTTTCTTATATGTGGTAATTTGTTATTGATGTTGTCTATTATATTCATTTGTTCTTACTGTCCAGATTCTGCAGACAAGAGGTGTCTTCAATATCTGTAATATCTAACTGTAGTTCACACAGTATTGTAGTGATTGACAACCTGCTGCACTGTATCAGAGACTGTTTTTTCAGACTGAAGAAAACAAAAGCAGCAGACTAAGGGAAGGTAAATGGTAGTTCTCTTGCTGTGCTATTTGCTTAAGACGTTTTGCTTTGCAGGACTTACGAGGCTTATGTGGATGAAATAAATGAGAAATTTGTAAGTGGTGCTACACACTGGGACAGCACTTACAATGAGACTTCAGATTAACAAACTGAAATCTGACAATGACAATGACGTGACAATCGACGAGAAGGAAGAGGACGAGGAGGACGAGGAAGAAGAGGAGAAAGAGGAAGACGACGGATAGGGTTTTGTTTTTGCACTTCGAGGCAGATGAACTTTCTTTAGTCAGGACAAACATAGACTTGCAGTTCCTGTATAAAAACATGTATAATGTACAATAGTGGCTGCTGTCTTAGTTTACCTGGCCAGAAGGAAGAAATAAGAAACAATCCACTATGCAATGAATGCTGTGAATAAATACCATGAGCAAAAGCTAACCAAATGCTGTCTGGCAGATTTTAAGAAGATATTTCTTTAGTGCCTGTATATCAGAGTGTGTCTACCTTCACTGACAAGTTTGCATACAATTTCAACAATTAAGTTAATAAGAGCCCAAGAATAATATGAATATACAGTATACTGAGCATCAGATAAAATGGGTCACTCTTTGTCACCCATGGATGTTTTTTTACAAATAAAAAAGATTTTTGGATACTGAATAAATGCTATTGGTGTTATTTTGATTAATAGATTATTCATGATGGACCATGATAGACATGATCTATGAGTCACATTGATTGTTGTGATAAATTATCTCATTGGTGAGAAATGAGTTTGGGCACAGCTGATGAGGGTGACTTAACCTGTTGAATGTCAAGCCTGGTGCAAATCAAGAAAGAAAACACAGAAAGGAACCTACTGTATATGCCCCGACGATTATCAAGAGAACCTTTGTGCTAAGAGTCTGCTGCACATTTGACTGTCAGGGTAACACTGCTGACCATCAAGAATATTTAAAGCTAGTGACTTCTAATCTGGTAAAATGTCACAGCTAAACCCTGCTTGTCACTTTTAGGTCAAGATCTGGGAAACCATGAGTCATGGCACCTTGTCAGGGAGATCCCTGTGTGGTGGTCTGTAGTGTCCAGCCATTACATGACATGGATGGCTTCCTGACTGCATGGTGCTATACTCATCAAGATCTACTGCTCTTCCTTTAGGATCATGCTGATATGGCAATATTCTAACAGGATAAGAAATGTTCTCAAGTTGTTTGTGTAACAATGGCTTTCTTGCAAGCTGATAATGTAACAGTTCTATCAGGGATGTTCCACAAGCCAGACATTCACACCACTGAACACTTGTGGAATAAGATCAGATGACATGAGGTATCTAGGACTCAAGGAACCAGTATTTGTCCATGAGTGGAATAAGATGGCATCTGCAAAATGGTGCAAAGCATCCTCATAAGATAATTTAATTCTTCCAGTGATGGCTAACTTTGAATCTAGTGAAGTTTTAAGTCACGCATTTCTTTTAATGCTCAGTTTTTGTTTGATGTTTTCTCATTTTGATTCCCAAGTACCAGCTCATGCATCATTTTGAAAGTACATACGATGACATCTTCTCCTTATCTAGAACACCCAAAATGCTGAATTTATCCTTACTATAAAGTGCACCCATTTTTTCTTTTTGGCCTGGTTTTTCTTATTCATCTTGATTCATTAAGTACATTCTTGTGTTGCATTAATTTACAGTACATGTGGTTTTCTTATGCAAAGGAAAAGGCACCTTACAAACAGCAAGCCACCAGGAATGCTTATATTCTCCTCTAGCAGACCTTTAAATAATCTTTTAAGAAATATATAATTTATGAATGTATAGCACTGTTAATGTTCCTGACATATAGACGTTTTTGGTTAAAGAAAAGAATAAATCATTACTGATTACTTCTAGTTTATTCATTCTTTTTATATACTGTAAGTAATGCCATGTAAATAATCTTACTGCATGCAGACCAATGAACTTATTTGCTTCTTCTTGTTGTTGGTCTTAAGTAACAGCCTTTATATTGCTTATTTAAAAGAAATGAAACTCTTTGTTTACATTACTGATGATCTGCAGGCAGCCTGCTCAGCAGAGGTTGATTAGCTAGCTGAAGCTAACTATACAGTTACGTTTATCACTGTTCTCATGAATCTAAATAAAAAAGGCTAGAGTGTGAGAGTGAATGTCAAACAGAACTGAATTTATGCTACATTCCAAACTAAAAATAAATCAGTGATTGCAATATTTTTGTCCTGCAGGAAAATGAAAATGTGTGATTTACTAAAATAAGTAAAGCTTGTAGGGTAAGAGCAACAGGCGATTTATCAGATCAAGCATGACTCATTTACATCCCAATAATTGTCTTTTTCCATCATAATGATACGTCTCTGACTAAGAAACCAGTTGTTGAGCACAGAATGGAGGGAAACCTTAATAATCCAATGTTATTTAGAATGATGATTTCACCCCTCGGGCATAATTACATGGCAGGATTCAAAGCTTCAACCAAATCAGATCGCACAACCAGCCTTAAGAGTTAGAAAATTAACTCATTCATAATTGCCACAAAGCACCTTAGGTATTATTACAACACTTGCAAAAGAGAGAGAAAAGTGACTAATAATTCAGAATTGGAATTCTGCCTTTGGCTTCTGTACATAAGAATGAAATTGTACGTTTAGCCTTTGGGATAAACCAGTGCTGGAGATCTTAAATTAATCTTCCAGATACACGTTGGCAGTTAAGAATTTCCTCACAAATTTTTCTAGAAAACCATCTGCGAAAGAAAAATGATTACACAATTATAGATTTCGCATACAGATGGCTTCAAATTCATCCTCATTTAACATGGCAAGATGTAGGAATTTAGAAAAGGGTGGTATATCAATACTGTTGTCCTGAATGTTTAAATATGATTTTTAAATATTAGTGATAAATAATAGCATTTTGTATAGAGATTGGATCAATTGTACTGTCAATAATCTAACAGGAAAGGTCATTTGCAACAATTAGTGATTACAAGTGTGACCTTAATAGATTGGTGAAAACAAATTTGTTTTTGTTATGAATGAAGAAAAATACAATATTTGTTAAAGAAGACAGGAAATGTATTCATTGCCCTTGATTTGTTTGAAAAAATCAGAAACATCTTCATTTAAATCTTTTGTAGAAGTACTGCATGTTAATATGTAATTGAAATTTATATATACGTATTTTTCCAGGACATCAGTCTCAGTTGCTCCACCAAAAGGAAGCAAATTGCCACTATTATCTGACTTCCATTTACTTTCTAACCACTTTATCCACTATAGGGTTGTGGGGGAGCCAAAGACTATCCCAGCAAGTAACGGGTACATAGCAGAATACACTCTGTACCAGTCCATTGCAGGGTACACACAGACTGCAACTAGCACACATTAACACAAGGGTTATTTTTTTCTGAACAGTTATCTGATCATAACTGAAATGCAAGAGGTATTTAAAAAAACAGTGAACGTGAAGGCTGAAAGCAGTTAAGCAAGAATAAGACGTTACATGACATGTATAAGGAAACTAAAATATATTAAGGACCTTAGTTGAGAAACAGTGGCCTAGACAAGATGTAGCTGTAATTGCTAAAAGAATTCTAAATCACATCAAGCCAATCCTCTGTTACATTTATTTTCATTTGAGAGGGCATAATTTAAAAGTAATTTATGCTCATTTTTCCTCAGTTGAATTGAGTAAGATTACCACAGTGTGCCTGTATTTTTGGTTGCCATTGTACATTTTCAACTCATGCATTTTCAAGGCTATCTCAAAACAAGCTTTTATGAAACAAATTCAGCTGCATTAAAGCAGCTAAAGAAGCATAGAGCCGGTTAAAAACATTTACTTTGTGTTTGTGCAAAAGCCAAGGTCAGAAACGAGGAGTGGCATTTCTTTTTTGTGTGTTGCGAGAACCATGTTACTGATTTCTGAACTTTTTTTTTCTTCTACAATTACTGTAGGTCCATCCATTTTACAACTGCCTTCTCCAATACAGGGTTGCACACGCACACACTCACAGCAGTGCTGGTTTTCCCAGAAGTGTGTTGACCTACCACTATGTCTTTGGACTGTGAGAGAAAATAATATGCGAGTAATGAAGAGAACATACAAACACTGCACAGATACTGTAGCACTCTAGGAACTGAACCCAGGACTCCAGCACTGCAACACAGCAATACTAAACATTCTGCCACTGTGATGCCCTGTTTTAGATAGATCAAAATTTTGACAGCTTGCCAAAATTTTGAATGTGTTATTTTAATGTAGGATTATAAATGGGGGATTGTTAGCAATTAATAATAATAATAATAATAATAATAATAATAATAAAAATAATAATTGCTTACACTTATATAGCACTTTTCTGGACACTCCACTCAAAGCACTTTATAGGTAATGGGGACTCCCCTCCACCACCACCAATGTGCAGCATCCGCCTGGATGATGCGACGGCAGCCATAGTGTGCCAGAACACCACACATCAGCTATCAGTGGGGAAGAGAGCAGAGTAATGAAGCCAATTCATAGATGGGGATTATTAGGAGGCCATGATTGGTAAGGGCCAATGGGAAATTTGGCCAGGACGCCGGGGTTACACCCCTACTCTTTTCGAGAAACGCCATGGGATTTTTAATGACCACAGAGTCAAGACCTCGGTTTTACGTCTCATCCGAAGGACGGCGCCTGTTTACAGTATAGCGTCCCCGTCACTATACTGGGGCATTAGGACCCACATGGACTGCAGGGTGAGCGTCCCCTCCTGGCCCCACTAACACCTCTTTGAGCAGCAACCTTATTGTTTACAATAAGATGAAAAGGAAAAAAAGTACAAAATTCATATTGAACCATTATATATTATGTAAAAGCACTGTTGTTTACCCTAGGGTAAAGCCTACAGACTAGACATTGGAAGTTCACGTCTAGGCTATGCCTGTAGCCAGCTAATGTACAACAACATTTTCTGAAGCAGTAGTATAGAATTGGTCTGGAATCATGGCATGCCACAAAACACCAGCTTGCTGGGTACCTGTGAACTTGTAGTTGATTTTTCTTAAGGGTCTAGTTGATGTTAATATGCTGTGGGACTTGCAGTGTGAATAGTGTGAATAGTGTGAAGGTTTCGGCTCTGAAATCTACTGTTCTCATTCTGCCAGTGCTTTTTAAAAATTTGGATGGAAAAGTGAATTGGCTAGGGATTTATAACCCTATTAATAGCGAGTCACACTATTAATTACCTGTTTCTTGTGAGCTTATTGTTATTTAACATATTATAATTCATATGTTATTTATTCTCTTGTGAGACCATAACAATCCAGTTTTATCCGTCATCCGTCTTTTGAAAAATATTCTTAGGAAATGAAGAAAAACGTTTTAAAATGATTAATACAGCATTAGTTCTAAGGGTCTTTCATCAAACAGTGTTGTAAACAAGAGCCAAAAAGCATGCACACAAGAGGGGGTATAAAGTTAGAACTGTGGATAATGTTCCACAGACAAGACTGAGATAAACAATCTCTGCTAGAGTTTCAAGCTGGCACATTAGTAGTCAAGGGAAACACAATGATAAACACAAAGATAAATCCTATTTTACGCAAGTGCTCCTGCATATTGGCACATGTTGAACCATTAATGGCTGTTAAGCACCAATTATAGAAGGTTGTACATTATTTCCCTCATAATCATTTAAATTGCTGGCACTGTACATAACAATGTTCTGTGGGAATGTAAACTGCAGTTGAACACACAGGCTCCATTCTAGAGGTATCTGAAGAGTGAGTGATTTATTTACCTCAGATGGGGCATAGTTGAAAGAAGATTCTGACAGAACTCTCTACTGTACATGGTGAGTGTATCTGTCCATGTCAATTCATTCTATGATAGCAAAATAACAACGAAATTTAGTTGAATTAAAGGTAGCTGTTATTTGTATTCTATTTGACTATATTCTACACTGACAGGTTGAACAAATTTAACTATTTAAGTCTTAAAAAAGGAAAGACTATGACATTGTTACTCAACACACATATTCAAAATCCTCAAAGGTTTTGACAAAGTCAACACAGTGTAACCAATGTAAGAGGACACGGGGAAGGGTCATCTCTAACAGGTATTTCCGAAACGAAACGCTGAAAATGCTAGAGATTGACCTTAGCAAGATGGCGGACAAAAAGAATCAGCTGACCAGTAGATGGAAAGGGTCTACCTTAAGAAACAACGAGACACAGCTGAGACGCATCAGGAACCGGAATATAAGTGGCCCGGAGGCAGTGAACAGGGCGGAAGCCGGTAAGGTGAATGCGTTTTGGAGGAAAAGAGGTGCATGTTAAGGATCGGGCTAAGGAACAACGAACTACTGCAAGGAGAAAGGTTTATGATTTTGGATTACGGACACTGGTTTAGGATACATCGCGGATTGGCTTTATTACGAACCTTTGGAACTCGGAACGGATCAGGACTAAGGGAACGGATTACGGACTGTATTAGGAAGACAGTTATTGGAAGAAACGCCACGGATCTGAGGACAGTAAAGTGTGGTGTAAGTACTACCTTCGTTTACATAAACTATCCCCCGGAGACACCACAATTGGTGGAGGATGCGGGCAGCTCCCGCTCGGGTTTGAGAATCAAAGAGAGCAAGTTTTTTTTTGTGTGTGTGCGGGTTTCGCTTTGCGCGTGTGAAGAAACGCTATGGAAGAATTAATACAGCAGTTGTCCCAGGCCACCCTCGCCCAATTCCAGGCATTAAAAGGACAACGAGAAGCTATCGAAGCGCAACTGGAGGCGAACCAAATCCAAAAAGAAACCAACGAACGAATTATAGAGGAGCAAAAATTAGTATGCGCAGAGTTGTACAGGTTAAGGGAAGAAATCTGGCAGGCCCCCGTAGCGGGGAGAGGCACCGCTCAGGAAGAACAAATTACGCTAGAAAAGATGACTGAGCTTGATGATGTGGAAGCGTATTTAACCACCTTTGAAAGAACTGCAGCTCGAAATGCATGGCCCAAAGAGCAATGGGCTGGGAGAGTAGCCCCTTTTTAATTGGAGAAGCCCAAAAGGCATATTATGATTTAAAAGAAGAAGATGCAGAGAATTATGAGACTCTGAAAAACAAATATTGGCAAGACTAGGGGTAACCATGGCAATACGAGCAGTCCGGTTCCACAATTGGAGCTACCAGATGAACAAGCCTACGAGGTCTCAGATGTTTGACCTGGTACATCTGGCAAAAAAATGGCTCCAGCCAGAAGAATTAAATCCAGGACAGGTGGTAGAAAGGGTGGTGTTGGATCATTTTGTGAGGAGTCTGCCTGTGCACCTGAAAAGGAAAGTAAGTGAAGGGGATCCCCAGACCCTAGATCAAGCCGTGGACTGGGTGGACAGACACCATGCCACAGAGGCCCTGATTAGGGAGAGAAAAGGGGACTTTCGGAAGGAGGAGAGAAGAAGCCCCAAGAGTCTGGAAACCGAAATAAAGTATCGGCCAATAAAGTATAGGGATTATCGGGAACCTATACATTTAAAAAAATCCCTTCGGGGGAAGTCTGACTCAAGGCCCCGGCCATGGGAAGAAACCCGGTGATGTTTTAATTGTCAGGAAGAAGGGCATTTAGCCAGCTATTGCCCCGGCCTGCCCGAACCCATGCAGGTAGACCCCAGAGATGAAGCCCTATGCAACTACCTTACAGCGGGGGTCCCGACCCGCGAGGATCCCCATCTTACGAAAATCGAGATAGAGGGAGAACCCATCGAGGCCTTATTGGACTCTGGCAGTGCGGTGACCCTGGTGACCCCTACAATACTTCCAGGAGAACTAGAGATTCCGAGAACTAAATGAATACGTATTACTTGCATTCACGGGGACACCAAAGACTATCCGACGGTCGAATTGAGCATCTCTACAGAACAGGGGACCTACCGCTCAACGGTAGGAGTGGTGGAGCAGTTGCCATACCCTGTCATACTGGGACGAGACTGTCCCCATTTCCTCCAGATTTGGAACACAATCCAATCAGCTAGGCCAAGACCAATCCCCTGGCCGGAAGACAGTGGTGACGCCCCTACCGACGACCCTGATGAGACGGACCCACAAGAAAGTGGAACTGAACTTGATGTTGAGTTTGGAAATATGGAACTACCGAACTGGGAACCCCCAGAATGTCGGGGTAAGTTTGAGACGGCCCAACTAGAAGATGGGAACTTGAGACACAGTGAGTTACCCCTATTTTATGACAAAGAATAATCTCCTTTATCAAGTGCAGCAGAAGGGACAGGAAGAAGTGGAACAACTCCTTATTCCCTGGCCCTACCAGATGAAGCTCCTCAACTTGGCCCATAGCCACCTCCTAGGTGGGCACCTGGGGGTAAAGAAGACATCCGAGAGACTCCTCTCTAGGTTCTTTTGGCCAGGGATCTATAAGGCCATCGAGAAGTACTGTCGGGAATGCCCCGAGTGTCAGAAAAGTGCGCCACAACCTTATTATAGGAACCCTTTGATTCCCCTCCCAATTATTGAAACACCCTTCGAACGGATTGGGATGGGCTTGGTGGGGCCCCTGATCAGAACCACCAAGGGTCACCAATATATTCTAGTAATAGTAGACTATGCTACCAGGTACCCCGAAGTCATTCCGTTGAGAGCTGCCACCGCCAAAAACATAGCTAGGGAGCTAGTACAACTGTTCGCTCGAGTCGGAATTCCTAAAGAGATCCTAACTGATCAAGGAACACCTTTTATGTCGAAAGTCATGCGAGACTTATGTAAGCTGCTGGGTATACAGCAGATCCGAACCTCTGTTTATCACCCTCAAACCGATGGTCTAGTAGAATGTTTTAATAAGACCCTGAAAAGCATGCTTAGGAAGACGATGCAAAAGGATGGAAAAAATTGGGATCAGCTGCTCCCGTATCTCATGTTTGCGGTTCGAGAAGTACCGCAGGCTTCGACTGGATTTTCCCCCTTTGAATTATTATACTCTCGGAAACCACGGGGCCTATTGGACGTGGTCAAAGAATCGTGGGAACATCAACCTTCCCCTTTACAAACTATCATTGAGCATGTGGAACAGATGAGAGAAAGAATAAATGTTATTGTTCCCTTAGTGAAAGAAAACCTGGAGAAAGCCCAGGCTCAACAACAACAAATTTATAATAGGGGAGCAGTTGCGAGGGAATTTCAGATTGGGGACAGAGTACTGGTGCTAGTTCCAACCCCAGAGTGTAAATTCTTGGCATCCTGGCAGGGACCTTATGAAGTGGTGGAAAAGGTGGGGCCAGTCAACTATAAGTTCAAGCAACATGACAGAAGATGGCAGCATCAAATCTACCACGTCAATTTGCTGAAAAAATGGCATGGCTCCGAAGTTCTGCTCACCCACTTTTCCCCAGACCCTCTGGAAGAAGAAACGGGTGCGGTAGCCGTGGGAGACCTGGCTCCGGCACAAAAACAGGAACTACAAGAATTCCTGTCCCAAAACAAAGATGTTTTTTCCCGGACAGCTGGTTGAACCCACCTTATACAACATAAGATCGTCACGGAACCAGGGAAAAAGGTAAGGCTACCCCCGTATCGAGTACCAGAAGCCAAAAGGAAACTGATTAAAGAAGAGGTGGGTAAAATGCTGGAGATGGGAATAATCGAGGAATCCCATAGTGAGTGGGCTAGCCCGATAGTTCTGATCCCCAAGCCGGATGGAACTATCTGATTTTGCAACAATTTCAAAAGGTTAAATGAGATCTCACGGTTTGATGCATACCCCATGCCCCGTATAGATGAACTAATCGAGCGATTAGGTAACGCTCGATACATCAGCACCCTTGATCTTACGAAGGGATATTGGCAAGTGCCGCTGGCCAAAGAAGATAAAGCCAAAACCGCTTTTGCCACACCTGAAGGACTATATCAGTATAGGGTCCTACCCTTCGGTTTGCATGGCGCTCCCGCAACATTCCAAAGATTGATGGACCGAATTCTGAGACCGTATCGGGATTTTGCAGCCGCCTACTTGGATGACGTTGTAATCCACAGCATGACCTGGGAACAACATCTACAACACCTGGAAGCAGTAACTGGAGCGTTGCGAGCAGCAGGATTAACGGCCAACCCAAATAAATGTTGTCTGGGGGCTAGGGAAGCCAATTACCTGGGTTATACGATCTGGAGAGGATTGATCATGCCCCAAGATCAGAAAGTACAATTAATCAAGAACTGGCCCAAACCAGCTACCAAGAAGCAAATTCGAACGTTTGTGGGACTGGCAAGTTACTATCGGCGTTTCATCCCAGGGTTTGCAGCCATGGCCGCCCCTCTACACGATCTGACGAAGATGAGCTGTCCGGAGAAAATAAAATGGACCGACTTGGAAGAGAGGGCTTTCCAAGACTTAAAAGCAACTCTCACTTCTCAACCCGTCTTACACGTACCAGACTTCAGTAAGCCTTTCATGGTACAAACTGATGCTTCAGACACTGGGATTGGAGCCATACTGTCGCAGGAGATTGAAGGACTGGAGCATCCTATTCTGTATATCAGCCGTAAGTTGAATCCGGCCGAAAAACACTATTCCACGATAGAGAAAGAATGTCTAGCAATCAAATGGGCCCTAGACTATTTGAAGTATTATTTATTGGGAAGACAATTTATATTGTACACGGATCATGCGCCATTAACATGGATGTTACAAAATATGGATAAAAACGATAGAATTACGCGGTGGGGTCTTAGTCTGCAAAGATTTCAATTTCAGACGGTCTATAGACCCGGAAGGAAACAAGGAAATGTAGACGCCCTCTCCCGAATGCACTGTTTGTTTTTTTCTAGATCGCCCGAGGTCGGGGCTGATCTCAGGGGGAGGGAATGTAAGAGGACACGGGGAAGGGTAATCTCTAACAGGTATTTCCGAAACGAAACGCGGAAAATGCTAGAGATTGACCTTAGCAAGATGGCGGACAAAAAGAATCAGCTGACCAGTAGATGGAAAGGGTCTACCTTAAGAAACAACGAGACACAGCTGAGACGCATCAGGAACCGGAATATAAGTGGCCCGGAGGCAGTGAACAGGGCGGAAGCCGGTAAGGTGAATGCGTTTTGGAGGAAAAGAGGTGCATGTTAAGGATTGGGCTAAGGAACAATGAACTACTGCAAGGAGAAAGGTTTATGATTTTGGATTACGGACACTGGTTTAGGATACATCGCGGATTGGCTTTATTACGAACCTTTGGAACTCGGAATGGATCAGGACTAAGGGAACGGATTACGGACTGTATTAGGAAGACAGTTATTGGAAGAAACGCCACGGATCTGAGGACAGTAAAGTGTGGTGTAAGTACTACCTTCGTTTACATAAACTATCCCCCGGAGACACCACACCAATGAAACACAAAACAAAGGGGAACTAATGAAAAACTGCGTTTAAAACTGAGAACAGGGGAACTTCTTTATCCAAAAGTTAGTGGGAGATTGAACCTAGCTATCCAGTCATAGCTAGTCATGTTGTTGAAGCTGGTACCCTGGCTCCTTTTAAGAAACAGATGAATGAGATTTTTGAGTCAATGTGCTTGTCATGCCCCACAGTCTCCCTTGCAAAAATCAGTACAAACCCACTGTTTCACAATCTCATTCCTAATTGAACCCATCACATTCCCACATGCATCAGATTCCACAAATTCACACTCCTGGACCAATTATCCAACCACGGTCCTTTCCCTTCAGTATTAAAAGTTCCCTCACACACCAACCCATGCTCACTATTGAGAAGCCTCTTGAAGTATTCTCTTGTATGTGTTTCCAAACCTTTTGACTGATCTCCTGGTTCCTAATCTTTGCTCCTGCCTTTTGACCACTCTCTTTGGATTTTGTTTTTGGATTGTCTTTTTGGATTTCCCTGGTTACCAGACTCATTGCTTCTCCAATCGACCAAGCCTCTGGATTATGTGTTTTAGATTGTCCTTGTGCTACTCCACATTCTGCAGGATTCACGGTTACACAGAAGGATCTTCCTATTCTACCTATCGGTTTCGTGACAGAAAGCTGAGCCAACAACAGTGAGTCCAGGAGTGGCTCGACGGCATAGGCTTCGCAATGCCATCCTGACCATCTGGGTCCAGGGCTCAGAGCGCCTGGCCCCATTAGCCCTTTTTATGCCCCTGACTCCGCTCCGGCTTTTAACTTTGTCATGTCTCGGTCTTGGATGAATTACCCGGCTATGGACTCTTGCTCATTCGGGATTACCCTTCGGACTCCCCTTTTGCCTCGGATGCCCCCCTGAACACCAGTGCACTGTAGACATGCCCCCCTGTTCGTTTACCAGCCCTGTTCCTAGTCTTCTTTCCCCGTGTTTGCACTCCCTTCTGGATTCTATAGTCTGCATAAGGTCCTGAAAAACGCTTCGTGACAGTGCTACTACCTAACAAAAAGGTTATATGGGTTGGATGGTGTTCTTGTTTGTACCCATTATTATGTTAAAGTTACCCTTGAACTATTTCACAATACAGTTTTTGACCATGTCAGAGAGCTAATATACATTCAAAATTCTTAGTCGTCCTCCATGCAACTGAAGTCCTACACAATTTATTGGTCTTCAAAATAAACTTTACAGGGGAATAATTTGAGACATTTGCATATCTTTTACCTGTACTAATGCTTGACCAAACATTACGTTTTATATCTTCTTAAGAACTACATTAGTGTAGTTTTACAGTGTGTTTTATTAATTGTTTGCATGACTGTTTTATTGATTGTTTCTGAACTGTTATAAAATGTTTTACATGTCAATTAAAAAATGGGCTAATTTTTCAAACTCTTCACTGACAAGAACAGTGTGTCTTTATATTGCTTGAGTGAACATCAAACATTCATGGGGAAACTGGGTTGTATGCTGTATATTATGGATTCAAACCTCTCAATATAATGACAATTTAAATTTGTAAATGCATTATGTGTTATGATGTGACTTTTATCTATTTGAAATCAGAGCAGCCTTTATGGATTCTATAGACTGTCCCTACATATCTCTGAAACTTTTATGGAGTTAAGTTTTAGCTGCAGGACATGCAAATTGAAATATTAGCACAAAAGCTGAAAACTGTGGAAGCAAGCCAACATCTGGGTGTACTGTACATCTCCATCTCCGTCTGCTTCTTGATTGGGGCCTTCTTTTGTATTATCTGTGAAAGGGCTTGGCCTTGTTATGAAAGAACACTTTGACAAAAACCAGTTTACTATTTTAAAAGAGCCCCTTGCTTACATTCTGTTGGGAACAATTTACACGTCTACATTCTTGGTTGAAATTCATGTTTTACCACGCTACATGATTTACAGTATTATGCCTCTTGACACTTTGGTGTGTTGTTACTGGAGCATATCAGAATATTTCTGTGATTTGTGAAAGTATGGTAATTTTAAGTTGTAGATATGCAACATGCTTACAATTGTAGTATAAAAAAATCTAATAGTATCTATACAGTTATGAGAGGATAATATTTTATCATTTGTAACATTCAACATTTGTAACATTTTATATCAAAGTTGTATTTCTAAATATTTTATATATTGTAAATCTTTTATTCATGTAAAACAGTTAATTTAGATGTTAGAAAGCGTGAACAAAGGACTACACTCTGCATATAGTAGTAGTCTGTACATACAGATGCAGCCATTCAAAGTGCGCGGTACACACACGTACCAGAGGTAATTGGCTACGGCGTCGCGGTACCGCGGTACGTGATTGGTTGACCCACAGGGGCACTTGTGGTCCGTTGGTCGGTCGTAGAAAGATTTACAGTAAACGTCTTTACTGTGCCCGTTGTAGTATTGAATATTTATATGGAATTTTACCACTGAAGGGAAATCTTAGTGCCTGAGCATAAAAAGAATAGGAGCATACTGCAACACGTGTGAAGGCCATAAACGATATTAATTTTGGAACTTAAACATACAGTATATGGCTGGTCTCGGTACTTTAAAGAAAACATACATACTATTCCATTTCTCCCTAAACATTTTAAACAAATGTTTTTTATTATTCTTTTAATTATTATTATTTTATTAATGTTTTAAAGTACTGTATACTAGTTTGTCACTCTTCTCATCCCCTCTTTGCTAAATGGCTTTTGAATAGAGTCACATGAACAGAGAGGTGAAACAGCCCTACACAGCCCTGTCGCAGTACACTAATATAATTATATCTTATTAATTTCTTTAGATACGTGATTCTTTTAATACAGTCTTTGCTGTGCTCTAGAGGATCCTTGTGATATTTTGAGCTCTGGTTGAATGATAAGTGTCGCAGGTTAAATAATTTTCGTAGTTAGAAATTATGGAACGCTCTGTTCAAAGCAAGGGAGTTTTTATGTCCGTTGCAGTTTTTTTGCAACATGAATATAATTATATCGTTATTAATTTCTTTAGATACTCGATTCCATATTATATTCCCTTTTAATCAAATTCTAAAAGTATGCTTGTTGACTCCGGTATCATGTTAGTTAAAGACTTCGATGCTTAAAATGTTTAGGGAGAAATGGAATACTGGTGTGTATGTTTTCTTTAAAGTACCGAGACCAGCCATATACTGTATGTTTAAGTTCCAAAATTAATATCGTTTATGGCCTTCACACGTGTTGCAGTATGCTCCTATTCTTTTTATGCTCAGACACTAAGATTTCCCTTCAGTGGTAAAATTCCATATAAATATTCAATACTTAAACGGGCACAGTTAAGACATTAAATATACTGTATACAGTACAGTTTGCATACGGTAATATGTTTATGTTCCTAAATCAATCTCTTTTATGAGCATGTGAAAGGCATGGTGAATCGATTCTCAAAAATTACTGTACTTTGCATGATTGGAAACAAATGCGTGATTGCGAAATGCTGTGGTCTTACTTTTACATAGACGGTCAATGAAAAAAAGAATGTGGACCAGGGCAATACTTTGAGTTTACACTTACAGCTTGTCCAAGGTCATTCATTATTAATACTATTAGTAATATCTTCGTTAAAGACTTTGATGGCGACAGCTCAAACATGAGAGGTTGAGCTTTATTAGCTCCACCTTGCGGAAATTCCGGATGCTACTATTTTGTTTGCGGTATTATAGGAGAATTTACAGTAACTAGCGGTATTTACTGGCTCACCAGAAAATAATGCGGTATCGCCCGCGCATTTTGAATGGCTGCATCTGTAGTCACAGTTCATAAGCTACACTGCAGATGACAAACAGAAATAATTCAGCTTGTTGTACCAAGGAGTGTGAGTAGACAAAAGTCAACAGAATTCTCCTCCTCACTTTTTCATGAAAAATACAATTTTTCATGGACAAAATAACATCAATTATCACCTGTAGTTTTCTATTAAGCTGAGTGTTATTGCTAGAAATGCTGTATGAAGTTAATAAACAGAATTTATACATTAAAAAAACATTTTCTGATAAGTAACCTTACACACATACACACATAAAGCAAATTATCCATTTTTAAAGCATGTGAAGATCATAATGTAAGAAAAGCTAAACATGACAGGAGTTATTTAGCCTGTTTGGAAATAAACAAGTAATCCATTGATCTAATCTACAGTACAGTATGTAACTCTTTCTTAATGTAAACCAGGGTTTCTGCTTCAACAAAATGTCAGAATGTGAAATTATTTTTTCTGTCATTTATATTTATTGTCAAATATTGACTGATTATTAATAATAGTTAATAAAAGAGTGAAAATAAACATTAATATTAATAGATTTTATATTGATACAATAGTTTAATCAGTATTGTATTATTAATTCATCATATTGTAACGCAACGGGGGTTCAGGCAGGCGCCCTTGCCGCATTAGGTCATCCCCACACCGTCGGGGGCTCGAATCACTCAACAGGGACCCAGCCCAGTGAGCTAAAGAGAGATCTCATCACAGCCCAGGGGCTGTGGTCCTGCTATTACAGGGAAGGGCGGCGACGTCTCCGCTCTGGTAAGCCAGCTCTTACACAGTACCTGTCGGCCATATGCGTTACAATATAATTAATACAATAACTTTAATTATATGACATATTATTATTATTACTGTTACTCTTATTGGTCCTGGTCTTATCACTCTTCAGAGCACTGACAGGCATGAGCCTGCACAGGCAGTCATGTAATTACTGTAGATAGATTTTTCAGATATTTAGAAGTATTTTTTTATTAAATAATATAATATATTTTGGAATGATACAGTTTGTAAGTGTCACAAGAGAAAGTGACCCCAGCCATATTATCTGACTTATCCCAAAAGAAGTGACAAGGTCAGCACACCACTTCTAAGTATCACCAATTAGCACCGGCATATCTTATAAAGGATGTCATATCCAAGATAGTGACTTACACTTCAGGCAAACTTTTAATTTAGCAAACATCCCCATATGATCTGCTTGAATGTTTAATTAAAGTAAATGAAATGCTGAAGGTAGTGTCAGTTGAAGATAAATGTGATAGAAATTTACACAGAATGAAATCTGGATTGTCAAGCACATATTAATGTATTATGTTCCCCACAAATTACTGCTGTAGTGTGCTCTCACGAGGCACCAGTTCTGTAGGGTTT
Source organism: Lepisosteus platostomus (assembly GCF_059453375.1). Classification (NCBI taxonomy): domain Eukaryota; kingdom Metazoa; phylum Chordata; class Actinopteri; order Semionotiformes; family Lepisosteidae; genus Lepisosteus; species Lepisosteus platostomus. The sequence goes on from NC_142611.1 coordinate 19,018,669, forward strand.
GGGCATTTACTGGGACAATTATTAATTGTAGCCGTAAATCACAAAATTATTCTTTTAATGGCTTTAGAATCCAACCTTGCAATATAACTCAAACAACGCACACACACAGGTAGTAATACACGAGGATACATTTATTAATACATAGAATATGCATGTAAACCTAACAGATCTTATCGAGAGGGTTATCAGAATACAAATTGAATACAAATTGTATTCAGAATACAACTCTTCGTAACTGATTGAATATATACAATACAATCAGTTACGAAGAGTTACATATATCAAGAGGACATACGTTCAGTATATCATTGGTTACAACTTCTAACTTCTAACTTCTAACTTCTAACTTCTACATTAGATACTCAAAACAAGTACATAACTCTTAGGAATTAAATTGATATCAACTGGTTGGGATAACAATTGAATTCTCGAGCTGTAATGCATTGAAGTTGAATACTCATCCAATCTCTGGGGATTCAGATCTCCTGCTGGCTCTCTGGCTCCGTGCCAGGCTGTGCTGTGCGGCTTGCGACGGTGTGCTGCTGATGCTCACTGACCGGCTAGTTAGTGTTGGCTTTAACTAGCAAAGTTTGTGCACAGGAGAAAAGATGACTGTGGGTCCCAGCAAGTCAGGAAGAGGACCGGTTCGTTCCTGATGAAGCGCTAGTTCTGAATAGTGATTCAGTTGTCCACAGTTCACGAGGCTTGCTGCTGATGCTAACCTCGGGTGGGTCCCTTGGTTACGCTGGCAACCTCCGCTCTCGACTCTTAGAACAAAGGAAAGTTCTGGCACTCGGACACACTGGCCGTTCCGTGGTTGTCCGGGTTGAGTCTCAGGATGGTCAGGAGACGCGCTGCGAGAATGTCCTGCCCTTGGGAGCCTTCTGCTCCTGGGCCGTCCTGCCCTGGAATTGTCTCGCACCCCTGGAATTCTCCTTAGAATTCTCTTTAGAATAGTCTCTAGAATAGTCTCGGAGCTCTGTGTTGCTTGTTTTTACCTGGAGGAACTTCAGCTCGTTCATTGGCTGAAGTAACCATGAGTAACCATGCCCTCTGACCTTGGGGTTGTAAACCACTGGGATGAGGCTCTCCCTTGGAATCTTGCAGACTTTTAGGCACCAATGGATGACCATTGATCATGATATTTTTTGTGAACTTTTGTGTATAGTGTTAGTTTAGGTTGTTGGGTGCATTCCACACATGTAGTTGATTTTTGTATTAGTCACACTAGTTTAGTATGGGTGAGTGCCGTTTGTATTGTATGGTTTTGGGTAGTCAGTGAAGGTTAGCTAGCTTGTTTGAAGACACTGAAGACCTTGTGTTTTGGGTTTTCTTTTGTAGTTAGGTCAGCTTTCCCTCACTTTCTTAGCCAGCTCCATTTTGTTTGTTATTTTCTTTTCTTTGGCACCACTCTAGTTCCTTTTCACTGTGTGTTATTGTGTCCTATTACGTACCAGTCACTTATTCACCTTAAAATAATCACATTTGCACCAACCCTTGTTGACACGCTTCCTAGTCCTTCACCAGGAACCACCTACATCCAAAAATTATCCTAAATGTTATACCTCTTTACCCCTAGACACTTGGGGTCATAATACCCATGTATCCCAATTTTACCTCCTCCCCAAAATCCACAAACCCGATACCCCTGGACGCCCATTGTCTCAGCATGCAACTATCCGACTACTCACATCTCTGCCTTTCTCGACAGCCTTACGAGTTTCAGAGCCCAGAATGCTACATTTTTACCATGGACAATGGTAACAATGGACAATCCCAACAATGATGGTCCTACAGGCCTCAAACACACGTTGGATAAATGCACAGTGCTTGATCCACCCACCCACACCCTTGTATGCCTTGCAGAACTGGTACTCACACTTAATGCACTCTCTTTCAATAACCTTTTTTTATCAGCAAGTTAGGTGATTCACCATGGGCACTAGAATGTAACCCAGCTATGCCAACATTTTTGTCGGCTGGATAGAAGAATGCTACTTTACTTCCTACACTGGCTTTGTCCCTGATCTCTACAAGCGATTGATGACTGTGTCAGTGCTCTAATGACCACTTAGAGCACTCTCTGGATCACTTCACAAACTTCCACCCGTCCCTCAAATATACAGTTAACATATTCTCTGCTAATTTGCCTAATCTTATCTGCGTAAGCTGCTCCCTTGACCACCCTCTGCAATCATCCACACCAGGCACTTTCACCTGCGACAGAGCTCGCTGCATCACCTGCAAGTACATATCTAACTCCACAATCATTCAAGGCCCCTCAGGACAATTTTGGATCACTCAGATGACATCTTGTACCTCCAGCAACCTTATTTACTGTATCTTTTGCAGTAAAGGCCCAGCCATCTACAGTGGGGAAACAGGAAGGATTCTTGGAGACCGCTTCAGAGAACATATTAGGGCTGTGAAGATGAAAGATTTCTCCAAGCCCATAGTTTCTCATTTCACCTCTCATGGCCATGATCACACTGATCTCTCTGTTTGCATTCTCAAAGTAGGGTTTCTTAATTGCTATAGCAGAAAGACATCAGAAACAAAAATTATCCTGAAACTTGGTTCACACCTTCCCCCTTCTCTCAACGACAGACTTGTTTTCTTCTAATTCTCTCTATTTAGTTGTAGGTTTCGTTTCACACCTCTACTTACCTCTCTCGACCTCGTACCACTTGCTCCTGCCTCCCCCTCTCTCCTGGCTTTTGTTTTCCCATGCTTTATTATCTTTGCTGACTGCCCTATCTTTCCTACACCAGAAGAAGTCTCCACACCCGAAACGTTGTGTTTCTTTTCTTCTCTTTTCAGCATGGTATAAATCTATTACTTGTTCTTGTAAAATAAAATGTAATGTACTATTACCACAAAACATATACTGTAGCTATAGGTTTAATGTAGCTGTAAGTTGAAAGGTATTAAGCTATAAAAATGCAGTAAGACTCTCCAAACACATAAAAGTTTATACATATCCACATACAGTACAGTATGTTATGCATACTGTACATCTCCACTGTGTCAATCTCTACTTCCATTGTCAATAGTTATTAACAATACTTACTGTATTACTGAATGTGAAAATGTTGCTATTTGGTGTAGTTTCATAAAACAGATTTGGTGGAATTGAGTTTTTCAGTCCAGCTGAATCAGCTTGGAATACAAAAGATATCTGCAAAATTAAGCAGAGGTTTTGTACTGACAAAGTACTAGACACTTTATTGATATAGTAATTATTTGATTCTAACTTATTCTTTTTACAAGGATCCAGAACCACATTTGAAAGTTAAAAGATACAATATCCAGTATCCAGTATAGATTTGTTCCATTTCTCTATGTGCTGAATTTTAGAGATTCTAGAGAGTTTCCACTGCCAATGTGTTGAATTTCAATGAAGAGGGAACAAAGGCCAAGAGACCTTTTTATCAATCGTTCATGCTTCCTCTACTTTGACATCTACCTAATCCACACAGCCAGCAGTTTGTCTTAATTAAGTCAAACTGCCATCTTTAACAATGGCTGTTCTTGAGACATGTCACTGAAGTCCTGTTCTCACTGAAAGCTGCCACCACTGTTCAATACTGAAGATTTTATTCTTGTTAAGGGTTTAGGGTCTTTTTACTCAAGATAGATGCAAGTACCCGGAGTTGAATCCATCTCATCAATATTCAATACAGAAAGAATAACACCCCCTGTGATTCAAAGTGGATTTTGCAGAATGTTGTGACACTTCTGCAAGAAGAACAACTTATGTCTGGTGGTATTTTTACTAATGCTCACAGAAAACAAGGAAATCGCAGCCAAAATACTATTGAAATGAAATACAATATGTATTTCAAGTAAATAAGCAAATTAACCACTAAGTTTCCTTCATGACAATCAAATCCAAGTGAAAGTCGGTGAGGGGAAAATTTCACTTCAGCTCAATGGTGAGTTGGTACCCTTCTCAGCCAAGCATGCCTGACAGAAATCTCATGCACCTGATGTGCTTACTAATATGCTGGGGAATATGGTTGTATTCCTCCTGCAGAAACACCCAAAGAATAAGTTTGTGACAGAAACAAAACATTTTAGGAAAACATTATATGTATACAAATGAGTTTATCAGTGTGGCTTTTCCCAATTTCTTTAACATAATGTTAAGGACAGACGTTGATGATACCTTCCGTTTGATTCAGTTTAGATCAGACATAACTTCAGCCAGAACGGTGCACCTCAGTGCAAGATTACGAGTTTCTGAAATGTTAACTTTCATTGTACTGTACTGTATATGTTTACATAGAACTCTAGGACAAAATACAGCCTTTATTTTATATTTTTAAAGACAGCTATGTATAACTATTGGGGTATTATTAACACCACTGCCTGAGGCTGGAGGCCTGTAAAAACGAATTTCAAAAAGGAAATCAATACCTTTTTGAAAATGTATTTTTTAATTTATAGATGCATACAGTATGAAAGTTTTGTCACAAAAAATGTGCTTTAGTGTAAAAATGAACAGATAGGGGAAATATTTTACAGATTTATATGTTTTTTTCTCCTAAAGTTGCTAACTTTAATAAACATTTTATAATCCCAATGCAGATTAATTTTTATATTTTCCTTAAATAAATCTACATACTGTATAAATGACAACACAGCATCAGCTGTTATGATGCAGCATACAGTACCAAGCATTTTAAGCCACAAGGGTTTATTAATAAAAAAACAAACACACTGCAGGATTCAGGCAATGTAATTTTCCCTTTTGTTTCTCAACTGGTGATCATAAGCCTGTCATCAAGGATCAGATAAGTCCTTTGTGTCCGTAATAAATCAGAAAAAAATAATATTTGATGCTTAAACTGAAAGTAAGAAATAGTAACATAGTAGATCAGAAACATAATGCACATATGTTCTCTCTTGCTATTTTGACAATGCTCAGAAAAAATGTTGGATATTCAACTATTTAAATACTGATACATTAGGTATTAGTAATACATTCAAAAAACATTATGTGATGCCATGTTCTCAGCCTTGTGTGATGTTTCCATGACTCATGATTGCTCCTTTATATCACTACTGGTATATTTAAGTACAAATTCTAAGCAGTGTATTGTAGTAGTTACTGTATGTGGGATGCTTATAAAAGTTAATTGGTACATCCACTCAATCTTATTGTGAACACCGTGTACTGCGAAGCAATGAAATATGATTTACAAAGAGCAGAGAGCATGGTGACAATTTCCTGAGAGCAGTGAGAGTGGAAATTGCCTTCATGCATCTGTGTACCGTGTCCTTCAATGCATGCAAGCCATTGAGGACACAAGTGGTGACATTAAGATAAGGCAAAACCCTTACAGACATTGGGGAAAATGGGAAATTTGTTTGCTTTTGTGGTAGAGGTTGTATGATAAAATCATTTGAAGAGGCCAGTTAACATTTCAGGCACTCACGCTTTCTTTGTGTTGTCTGTTTATTTGAGACACTTGTTTTCTGTTTCTTTAATTAAATATTTCCATCTCTAGTTTCCCTGAATGAATGTGTGTATGAAAAATATTTTGAAAGACATTTGTTTCATATTAAACCATTTGCGTTGTTATTTTTAGGATTACATACTTAATAATTAATTAAGTTAATGCAAGCCCACAATGACCAAACCACAGAATTTTTTTTTTAAAATAAAAGTCTGGGAGGGGTTCCAGGGATAATTTGAGATGCTGTGCCCCAAGATTGTTAAAAAAACATTATATAATTAATAACAGAGAACAGTTACAGGTACAGTACTCTATGTTTCCTAAACACATGTACAATTAACTTGAGACTGGAGCTGGAGAGATATGTTTCTGGAACCTTTGTTTAGTTGACAATTAAGGAAAATTCCTTGAATAAAAAAAAACTTTGAAAGATTAAGAAGTCAACGCTTAAAAATGTTATGCTTAAAAATCATTCAGTTATCTTTATTGGAACCACAGGAATTTTGTTTAAATTAATGGAGATTGAATTATTTTCTAAGGGGTTTTCTTTTATATATCTTTAATCTTTTATTAGATGAGTAAAGAACAGCGGCATAGTGATTAGCATTGCTCTGTTGTAGCACTGGGGCCCTGGGCTCAGTTTTAGACCTGCGGTGCTGTCTGAATGGAGTTTGTATGTTCTACCTGTGTTTGTTGGATTTCCTCCAGGTGCTCCGATTTCCTCTCACAGTTCACAGACATACTGGTAGGTAAATTGGATTCTTGGACAATTGTACCTGGTGTGACTGTGTTCTTATCTGTATTTTTGTATGTGTGTATGCTCTGCTATGGAATTGTGTCCCAGGATGTATCCCACCTTGCACCCTTCATTTGACGGATAGGCTATAGCTCCCCCATGGCACTAAATTGGATAGAGCTGTTAGAAAATGGATGGATAAATTGTCCATTGGGTCTACTTTAAAAAAATACTATAAATATATTTTTTAAATATGTATAGGAATATTTTAAATAACTAGGCCTAAAAGGTGTGTATTTACCTTAAAATATTAATTCATTGCATGGGAGTACATTTTTTTTAACAATAAGCTTATATAATGAACTATACTTCCCTTCTATGGTAATTCTAACTTTCTAATGAAAACAATCATCCCCACATTTTAGTTATTTCTGCAAAAATGCTTCTGAGCTCACAAATCCCAGTTAATATAAGTGAGCTTATTAAAAGCAAATTTGAAAATATCTGAAATCACATAATAAAAAAAAGTAATCTTTTTAATAATGTACAGCAGGATTGAACTTGCTTTAAACCCAGGAGTTTAACCTACAATCTGAAAACGTATTTAAAGAAAGAAAACACACTTACATACAGTAGCTTGCATTTTGACACAGATATAGAGCACATTATCATTTTTATTGATATTCTTTCACCAGAAATATATTTTCTTTCTAAAAAATAACCTTTAATTGTGAAGTGTGATTTAAAGATTATTTTAATACTCTTTGTCAACATTATAGGTTTATAGGTTATTAATAGGATTAATAACCTATAGTAAAACACCTTGACTGGGTTCAGTCACATTTGTGTCAAGTATGCTGGTTCTGGTGAAAGATTATTGTCAATTGATTATAGAGCATACAATCGTTATGTGAATACTACTGTCATTGGTACTGGAATTGTAACACTGAATAGCTATGAAATAATGGATCTATCTTCATGGTAAATGCTGCTCTTGAGACTTATTGTATTCTGATTCTGAGAAACCCATGCTTTCACCTAGTAACTTGTAAGCAAAGGTAATTACATCTGCCTTACAAATTTGTAAGAGTATAATATTGAACACCTGGGTTCAGTTCCATTCTCTCCCTGAAATGTGACTGAATTGTAGCCTTTCAGACAATGATTTGCAGTCATGCATAATGAACTCCTTTGGTGTAAATTGCTATATCTTAAGAATGAATCCTGCCTGTTTAGGCCAGTGCCCAAAATGATTAATTAAAATTATACTGATGAGCAACTGTTGCATTTAGTAAATACAGGGTATGGCATAATGTAATCACATGACATTTTCTAAATAAAATGCACTAAATTTTCCAAAATATAGGGTGATAAGATCATTGAATGAAATCAGAATCCATTCATGGATGAAGCCAAGAGCAGATATTAAAGATAACATAAACACTACACACAATATTATATCTGCAGACCTTGACAACAATGCAATATCTGTATTTGAAGATGTCATTATTAATATTAACAAAGTATTCAAACCAATTGAAATGAGGGCTTTGAAAGAACCTTTTACAAATGTACCACTCAAGTTTCCCAAACTGTAACACAAAACACAAGAGAACAAACATTTTACTTCCCTTATTCTATATATCACAAGGAACTCACAACTGTTACAGATTTAATGAATGGCAATGTACAGTAGCGGTTTTGTGTATTTACTGGGACAATTATTAATTGTAGCAGTAAGTCACAAAATGATTATTTGATGGCTATTAGAAAACAGACCTTGCGGGATAACTCAGCACACTAACGGATACTAATACACGACAATACATTTATTAATACTGTACTGTACATAGAATGTACATAAACATAACAGATCTTAAGAGTGAGGGTTAGCAGAATACAAAAAGTATATATTCAATCATGAAGAGTTACAAACCAAGAGGGACATACAGTACATTCAGTATACCATATACTCTCTGAAGACCGGCTAGTCAGTGTTGTCTTAACTAGCAGAGATTGTGCACATGGAAAGTGACTGTGGGTCCAAGCAAGTCACACTCTTTATATGGGAAGAAGACCAGTTCGTTCCCGATGTAGTGCTAGTCCTGAATATTGAGATTCGGCTGTCGACAGTTCCGACCATAGTTGCATCAGGTGAGCGTTAGTGGTGGGTACCGGTGGTTCACGAGGCTTGCTGCTGGGCTAACCTCGGGCAGATCCTTTGGTTACGCCCGGGCGACTTCCGTTCTCGACTCTTAGAACAAAGTAAAGTCCTGGCACTCGGACCCACTGGCCGTTACGTGATTGTCCGAGATGAGTCTGAGAATGTCCTGGAGGAGCCCCTTCAGGGCCTTGTGCTGCCTGTGTTATCCGGAGGAACTACGGTCGTTCATCGGTTTAATGTTCCGCGGGCATTCGAGACCCATGTGGGGTTAACCTGCCCTACAAGTTCCTGATTGGCTGATCGAGGTGGAGGATGAGTGACCATGCTCTCTGACATTAGGGTTGTAAACAACCTGGGATGAGACTCTCTCAAGGAATCTCCCAGACAGTAAGGTGCCAGAGATTACCATTTATTAGGGTGGCTGGTGAATCTCAACCTTGGGAGCTGTTCCTTATCAGGAAACTCTATCAGCTAGGAAAAATACCTTAAATGTGAACCAAATGGAATGACCTTTCTGTATCCAGCCCCACTGAGATGAGGGAGAGAGAGACTGGCAAGGGAGCAGCAAACTCAATTCCTGTTTTTTTAGTAAGCCTTGCCGCTACAGTAACAAAGGATTTTCAAAGCTGCATTGACTTTTCTGGGGCCAGTGCACAAGTTACTACCAAGGTTACTACAATAACAGGATTTCTCCCCCATACTCACCCTTCCATTGGTGTCCAACTGGTGTATTCTTATTCTTGCGGTTTCAGAATCTGTTCAGTTAAGCAAACATCAGAAAGAGATAACTCATTACTGGTTCCTATCCTTCTCTAAGATCTGCACAGTTTGCTTCAAGCCATTCTATACAGGTCTTCACAGTATCTTGTACACTCCACCACACCCACACAGTTCCAGTGTCAAGCAAGGTTTTGGTGGCTGTACTGTCTCCTGTTTGGTGACATGCTTTCCATTGCTTGCATCATATTTAATTCTCATTTACTTCATTCTCCATCATTGTTCCTTTGCAACATTGCATATCAGAATCTACCCAATCAACCAAATCTCACATCTGCATACAGACACTTTTTACGCCATGTTACAGTGCACGTAACATGTGCACTGACTAGTTTAACTGAGCTGACTAGTTATAGTACAAAAGCTCTTTGTTGAAATAATTGTGAATCAGTGCTTTGGGGATACTTTTGGTGTTGTGACAGCTCTGATCTTTGGCCAGGTCTATCATTTCCTCAGCCAGGTGAGTTAATACCGCCTATTACTTTATATTACCTATTACCACCTATCGTAACCTATTACTTTAAAATCACTTCATTGTGATTTAACAAGTATGGATACTCTGGTTTCTGAGCATTAATTTTACATTGTTTTTAACAAAAGTGACTGAGTTTATAGAATATTTTTAGATTGGGAAAGTGATTAAATGTTAAATTAGTAATAGGGAAAAATGTTACAGTTTTACTGGCTGCACTTGTTATTCTTCAGTTTGCATTCAGTGACATATGTGGCACGTATTCCTTTATTTTACATAGTAAGTCACAATAATGACTTGTAAACCAATTTACATGGAATTAAAGTTTGCAATTTATTAGGGTATTTAATGGAGCATTTTGTGAGATAACCCTGGCTCAAGAAAACACCAAAAGTGAAATGGGATCTGACCCAGTTGTTCATGCTGCTGCTAAAAGCATTTGCATGGAGCTTTATCTGCAATAAATTCCAATTAATTTTCTTTGCATTCTGTTGAATGCTGTTTGCAGACGAGCAAAGTACAGGCATGGAGAGAAATTATTTCCTATGTATTATGGAATAGGGTTATTTTATACTTGGCTGATTAATGTATAATAAAATTATGTGAGCAACAACTTGGAATGTGTTAACACTGTGAAACCACTGAACCTACTGTATGAATTACATGTTTTCTGTCCTATGACATTCTATAAGCAGACAGAGTGTTAAGCAGTTATCGATAATGTATTACAAAAGGACCTTGGCCTTACATGGAAGTTTGATTCCCCTTTCTAATTATTTTATTTTTTCTAAGAATCTAGTTCCTAAACACAAAATGTTATATACCTGTTAGTTTATGTTACAACGTTAAGAACTCATTAACTCTTGAAGAGCAACCTTCATTTACTGTAGGAAAGTTGAGAGTTAACCCTGGACTTAACTTCAAAGAAAACCAAACAGAATTAAGCTAAAAGCTAAAAATAGTTTCTTAAACAGAGGGGTTTAAAATGTTCTCACTGAAGCTTTTTGTAATGTGGTAAAAATGATGAAAACCAAGTAATGAAAGTCATATTAATAAATAGTCCTGGAATTCCTGTATAAGTAATAGAAAAGCAGAAGGTTGATTCTATCTTCAATCAGTTGAATGACTGAATATGAGTCATGCAGTCTTATTTTAAAAATACATGCTCAACGATAATTTACTGCATAAAGGCTGGGAACACTTTACCAATAATGATTTAACCTTTACTTTCACAGCTGGAAGGGCATTTATTGTTGATTAAAATATTAAATTATGAAAATAGATGTGAAAGTGAAAGGATGAACTACAATATTAATCTTTTCATTTGTGAAAAGAAAGGAAGAAATATGTCACAACATTAGAAAATATGTCGATGTAGTACAATTTCTTTCCAATGCTAACAAGACTGTTACACAGAAATTAAATATAATTATGTGCAGCTGCATTGTGAGTTGCAGAAATGAGGAAAAATTTAAGCATGATTCTAAGATATATCGTAGGTCATTAATTGCAAATTAAGACTGAACATTTTTGACAGTCACGGTATTTCCATGATAAAACAAAAAGATAGCAATCTGCCACAAGATTTTTACTGTACATTGCAATGCATTGTGTAGCCAACTTGCACATTTTTATTAATCAGAAATTTACAACGTGGTATGTCATGCAGACATACAGTACCACATTCAGTAAAAACACTCAGGAATCATTAAATAAAACAATATTTAAATGAAATGAATAACAAACCTGAATAAAACAATAAATAAATCCAGGAAAACACAGGAAACATTTCAAACATTTTCTAATAACAACATACAGTTATTCAAAAACACCAGGCCAGCTCTTTTTTTGTATAACTGTTAGTTTAACTGGTAGAATGGTCCTATACTGTACTGCAAATCTGCCGCACTAAGTCTCACTAATGACAATTTAATACTCCTCAAAGTATTAAAAGTAAAAGCATTTATACATACTGTAGCACACTAGGAAGCCTTTTAATCTTCATCCATTACTGCATGTAAATATTGCCCTGATTCTCAAATTCGAATTAATATCCTTTGTGAAATATAAAGGACTTAATACAAAAGTTTGTCTTGTAGTGTGCAGGGTAATGGTATAGTGGTGCTGTATACGTCTGTGGCAAAAGTATCCCGACACGTGCCTCTTAGGTGGTGGTTTGGTGCTTTGGAAAATGTGTTTTGCATGCTAAGAGAAGACAAAGTTAACTGTGATACTGGAATGTACTAAAGGCATAGGAAGATTCAACTGAGCCCATCTCATTGAGAGTCAGTAACCCTTGATTACTGGACAATGAGGCAAGGGTCCCCATTCCAAGTGAAGAATTAATCACGTTTTAGCTGCGTAGATGGAGGAAAGATGTTTGAGATGAATGTGAGGAAGAGAGGACAAGTAAAGATATTTATATCTTTTTGGAAATGGCGTCAGGGATGAACGTAAGGTATGGCAGGTACAACGAAAGATAATTCACTTGCTATCATCCCACCAGAACTTTTTTGGAAAATGTTTTGTGTGGAATAATGTGCAAGAATTAAATGCTTATGAAGAGTTAGGCACTGAAACATTTGGCTTAACGTGACGGGCTGAAGGACATATCCTGGCTGTAGGACAAGGAGGTTACAGTAGGTCTTTATTTTAAAATGATTATTAAAGAAGTTAAATATGAAAGACCTTGACGACTGTGGCTTCCCTCTTCAGTTCTTCCAGTGCCTTTTTTTCTTTCTTTTCTCTTTTTCCTTTGCTGATCTCTTCCACATCTGTTTTTTTTTCTTTTTCTACTGATTTATTCTAGTTTTTATATTATTGGTGGTTTACACAATTTGTTTAGGTACCAAGTCTTTCATGCCATGATGATTGTTCACATTTATTCATTATTGTACAGTATGTGGTACCATGAAACATTCTTTCTTTTCCCTGAAAAACCAATAACCAAAGGAGGACTGACTGGTACTGAACCGGTACTTAACTAAAATGAATCAATGTGATTTTACATGTTGGGATACCCAGGTAATTGATTATTCTGGGCTAAATCACATATGGTTGAAGATGTAAAGGAGACAATTGAAAAAGACTTTTATTAAGTTTAACTGAGAGCACAACAGGAGGACATACTGAGAATGTTTCATTACAGGAAATGCCATTTAAGAGTTTGGTCACAGCATGTATACTTGGTATACTAATTGTACTTTTCTTATGCATATTGTTGTTAAAGAAAAGTTTTTTTTTCATCGACCCCACTCATAGACAGTTGATTGAATATTTGAGATTTGAAGAATAAATGTGACATTTTTGTTTGTTGCAATTGCCATTGTCTTCAGTTTGCAGTCAGCTGCAATCGGTCACCTTTACCTCATAATTCTATGAGAAACACATTCTCATTTACAATGATGACCTGGAGACCAATTTACTGTACATGGAAGGGTTTTTAATGGAGCTATTTGGGAGATACACCTTTCTCAAGGATACCCCAGAAAGCGTCCCACATGGGATTTGACTCTTTGACTCTGAAATCCAGAGACTTTACCACATGTCCAGGCTGCTGCCAAATGTATCTGCATGGAGTTTTATTGCACGTGGGATAAATTCCAATTAATTCTGTTGAATGCTGACATACATAAAGTACTGTGCAGATGTGCAAAGTATATAACTCAGGCAAATGGAGAGAAAGTATTCCCCATGTTTCTTAAGATAGAGTTATTTTATGATTTGTTGATTAATATATTATAAAAATATGTGAGTAACAAGTTGTAATATGTTAACACTGTAAAACTACTGATACTATGAATGAGGTATTTTCTGTATTATGATTTATCCTATTAGCATGCTGCAGTGTTATGCAGCCAACAGACAATGCATAGCACATGGACCTGGACCTGACATGGAAGATTTATTCCTATTTTTCTTTTCTTTATTAAGAACCAAGTTCTGAGACACAAAATGTTTTATATCACAACACCGAGAAGTCATTAACACTAGAAGGGCAACCTACAGTTAGGAAAGTGGAGAGGTAACATTTGACTTGGCTTCATTGAAAACCAAAAAGAATAAAGATGAAAGACATTAAAATATTTTAAAACCAACAGAGTGATTTAGAATGTCCTTGCTTGAGCTTTTTGTGATGAAAAGGATGCCAACCAAGTAATGAAAGTCATTTTAATAAAAAGCCCCGGAACATTTGTATAAGTAATAGAAAAGTGGAAGGTTGTTTCTATTTTCAACCAGATGACTGACTGAATATGAGTCATACAGTCTTATTTTAAAAATACCTACTCACAGATAATTGACCACATGCAGGTTGGAAACACTTTACCAATAATGATTTAACCTTTACTGTCACAGCTGGAAGGGCATTTATTGTGGTTAAAAATACGAAATTATGAAAATGGATGTGGAATTCAAAGGATGAAATTCAATATTAATCTGAAAAATATAGCACAGCATGACAAAATATATGAATGTAGTATTTTTTTCTTCCAATGCTAACAAGGCAGTTGCATAGAATTGTTATGTGCAGCTCCATTGTGAGGTACAAAAACTAAGAAAAAATAAAGGATGATTGTGAAGTATACAGTCATTTCAAAAATGCAAATGAAGACCTTAGAATAATTTATGGCTCAGAGTAAGGGTTTTTACGACACCAAAATACAAGAGTCGAACAGGAGATTTAGATTGCACTACATTCTGTAGCCAATCTGCACATATTTAATAATCAGAAATGTAACAACCTGGAATGTTATACAGACATAGAAATACTTGTGAGTCATTGAATTAAACAATACAGGAAAACACAAGGATGACTTCCCTTTTTCTGATATAATGGTGCAATATGGAACTATATTTACTTGAGGTATTGAATTCAGCTTGTAGGAATTGTAGAATAGAAATGACTGGAAGAAGTGGAACATGTGTGTCTGGATCTTAAGATGTTTATTTTGTAGTGATTTGATGGTTTGAATTTACTGGAACAATCAGAAGTTGGAACAGTACATCGCAACAGGACTTTTATGACTACTAGGAATCAATAAAATGAAAAGCAATATACACACTTGAATCAAAAGTTTACAATTACAGTGTGCACAAGGTCTGACCTGGATTTGAAACTCAAACATTTCACTTACCAGTACACGTTGATAACCATGTCTGCCAACAAACGTCCAAATATATTCATTTTGCTAAAATCATACTTGGTAGCTTGTCGCAAGACTTTTCTGGGTGCTGAGAAAATATTTATTTCAGCCTGCTGCCTTTCAAATTTAAGTGTTTTTCCTTGAATTTTGGACAATGGTAGTTGCAGCAGTTGCAGTTGTTGTTGAATACCTTGAGAAGTAGCTAGGTTTTGAGTGAGAAAGAGCAAGTGGCTTTTCATGGTTGTGCAACACATTTTTAATTCATGAATCATGCTTGGCGATCAGTTGTGTTGCCCTTAGGTGTAGTGTTCTTCCCAACCAGAAGGGTAATCGTTGGTTGGTCATACTTGAATGATTGACATGTGAAAGCCAGCTGTGATCCAATTCCAGATAGGTTCTCCCCTAGGAATTGCAGACAAAGAGGCACGGAGTGTTGGGCACTCCATCACTGGAATTGCCAAACTGGACCCTGGTTTGTGTTAGAAAATCACGACATCTCTGAGTGTCATCTCATATTCCTGAGGTTTAATGCAGTGGACCAAGATGCATTAAGGTTACTGTCTGTTTTCTTAAAGTTTAATCCTAAATATAATTATAAATCTTGCAGCTACAACTTCCAATTTACAAAGAGGGACTGGATTTAGGGATGAGGTTAGCTTTAAGGATGTGGCATAGTTAATTTTTAGTAATTTTATGGATAGTTTTTTCTGGGAATTCAGTATTCAGCACAGATTTAGGACTAATATTTTTCAATGTTAGGATTAGGTTTTTCACATCAGCAACAGACATCATGATTAGGATTTAGATTTTTGCTACAGACTGGGATTAATGTTTAGCATCAAAGAATGGGGTTCAGGGTTCATGTATTTTAGGTTAAGGGTTATGGGAAATTGTATTTTATGTTGTATGTTAAGTGTGTGGTAAACCTATTGGTCATGCAAGGTTTTGTTGGTGAAAGAAGGCAAATATTATGTAAGTTGTTAGTTGCCATACTAAAATCATGGATGAAATTGGAGTACAGTGCTGTCTAAATAAAAATGTGTTGTTTGGCTCCCATACTAGTTTCATGTCTATTTAATGTGGTTCTAATAAGTTTTCCCACGAGAGTACACAAAAGAGATGTCATATATAAAAACATGCAATGGAAGCAATGGAAACTGAATACACCTTGTTTTGAAGACAATGTTTTGCTTTCTCCTTTTGATTTTTGTTCTGTATTTTCAGATTCTGCAGTTCAATAAAAGATTACGCTTTTATCACCCATAGCAATTTGCTCCCTTTGATGCATAAATTGTAGGAGCTTTTGCATAGTAAATCACAACTTTAAAAATGATATATGTAAATTTCCTTATTAGAACGCATATAATTATTCATGTCTTCCATGTATTTGGTTGTAAACAGATGATTGAGAGCCACCAGCAGAACAGCACTATCTCCTAGGCATTATCAGAGACACAAGTCTATCCTACATCTAGCCAGTATATTGGTCTTAACAGCTTCCTCATGGGAATCCTAAGAAAATGCATCAGGTACTCAGGTAACTGTTCAAGAAGGCAATGAATAGTTGGAGAATAAATTGTTTCTTAAATCTTGGTATCTTCCATACAATGTGACAGCACATTAAAGTGGAAACCAGGTTTAAGATTAGATCTTCATTACTGTTTCCTTTTCAGGATAAAGTGATGTCAGCTGTGCATTTGAGGTGCAAGCAGCCTTAGATTAGAAGCAACCCTTTCCTAATCAAGCTCGAAAAGTTCTTTTAAAATAGTTTATTGTAACTGAAATAATTTTGTTTTCCTTCAACAACAACAGAAACAAACTTCTCATGTTGAATTATCTTTTACATGACGCTCAGATTATTCCACAAAAGACACTAACAGATTGAGAGAAGGAAACCAAAGATTTCTAATTTAATTTAAAAGTTCATAATAAAACAACCCGACTAGTAGTAGGTTACAGATCAGTAGATGATGAACAAAGGAAAGATAAGATTTATGACATTATAGCCTGTGATCCACTGCTACATTTTGCTGTATTTTCTGAAGATAGCCAGCTCAATTTCTATACTACAGATATAAGATCTGTGTTAAGTCAAATGTGTACTGTATGTCCCAATGAAGGCTTTTTCTGTGTGATAATGTTGCCAGTGTAAAATAAACCAAAATAGATATACAGTATATGTGATCTATGATGATAGAGTGCAGTGTGTGGGCCTAGTTCTTTTTATTGTTTTGTTCTGTGTTCTCCAGCTGTGATTTGTTACAGGCTGTTTAGATTATTTGTGTAAAGAACAAAGCAAAAAAAATTTAAACGTGGACACTAGGAGTGGCATGGTTTGATACTTCTTTACGTTTCTGCATTAAATACCAAAATTGTGTAATTACACAATAGTTACAATATTTATTATTTAATACAAACAAAATTATAAACAGTATTGTTTTTCGCTGGGTGGTGATAACATAGATTCTAAAACAGATTCTGTTTAAAGCTATTTCAGTACAAGTATCAGAAGAGATGAATGAACACTTGAAATAAAAAAGTGTGTTTAAGGTATAAGTGAATAAATAAAATTATCACATCATTTGTCTTTCACTAAGTCATTCACAAGTCCTAGATTTTGGCCAGCGCAGTTCTTAAAGGGAGTATTTGATTGCCTTTATCTATAAATACCGTGAAACATGGGGAAATAGTAATTGTAAAAATATAAACATACTGTAACTCTTCCATTCTTAATTTTACAGGTATTTGTAGGTTTTATCAGTAGTTCTGCCTGTTGTAGAACAAAGTAATACATGAAAAGAAAATAACAGCTTTCAGAGGGTTGTTATTAAACACGCAGAAAGTGTTGACAAATTAAGTGGTGATTACAATAGGGGCTTGGTATTTGCAAGGGACTGTTTTCCACATATCCAGTGGGTTTGCTGTTGGTTTCATTCAAAGAGAAACAATCCTGTCCTTAAGTCCCAGAAAAAGGTTTAAAACTTATTGGTTTGTTTAGTGCTCCTTCAATTGGGTGTCAAGAGATTCATGTATTGGGATCCAACCAATTCCTAGAGAATCTTAACTGAAATACCAAATAAAAACAACAACAACAACAACAACAACAACAATAATAATCATAATAATAATAATAATAATAATAATAATAATAATAATAATAATAATAATAATATGTAAAACTATGTCCTCGTCAGCTGAGGTTTAAAATTGTTTAAAAATCCCATGCTACTAGCCTCTATGAATACAGCTTTACTTTAAAAAATATTCTGCTCCAGGTGTTTAATAATTAAATTGGAATAATAGAAAATGGGCAATAAGAAGGAGCTGAGTAATCATTGTTTCATGTCCCACAGTCATATTTACAGTAAGTTATAATTTATGTTGGCAAGTTTTTCATTGTTTTTGTACTGTACTGTGTGCTCTTTTTAACTATATGGGGTATACTTGATATACTGTACTTCAATGGACTAAATAGTTCAATTAATTCCGTGTCACATTCGAAAGGTTTTAACATTATCTTTGCAAGACCATATTTTCCAAATGATTAAGGTGCAAAATATCACAAATCTGTCACATTATGTTAACTGTTTTTATTAAAAGACAACCGTGTGATGAAACCTTTATGACCTTTTTTCACTAACTTGTTACATAGGACTTGTGGAATGAATCTACGGTATCTTTATTTTGTCAATATGCTCTTAATGTGATTTTTGAACACAGTTAGCAGGCAAAGAACAGATCAAGCATGGATGTCCAGTCAGTGATCAATGAGTTTTGAAAGACAATTGTAAAATCAGAAGACATTGGCATTCCCTTAAAGAAAATCAATTCTAGTTATTGAATTGGACTTTTCATAAAAGATTCATTAAAGTACAAAACTTTGGGAAGCCAGTACAAAGTAAGTAGTAATCACTAAAAAATAAATATTCTAGAACACTTCATAGATATATTTATTGATTTATTTTTCAAGAGTACAGAACAACAACAAAGGAATTGGTTTTGTGTGAATATTCTGTCAGGCTTCAATAAATATGCCCAAAACATGTGAGGAATGTGAAGCATGACTATGATACAGTACATGACTACAATTCACTCAAGTGCCTTTAAAAAAATGACAAACAGAAGTGTTTTATCAGAGACTCACTATTACTGGGGATCCTCTAAAATAAAGCAAAAACCATTTTTATTAACAAAGAGTGTGTTGCTCAGCAAGGGCCTTAATTAACAAGTAATGAAATAGAGAGCAGAATATCTTTTTACTCACAGGACTAGGAAACCCACCAGATTACAGATAGCTAAAGGCTGTGGATGATCCTGCAGACAATGTCAAATGCCAAAGATACAGTACATGTGGTTGCTGGCATGAAAGGTTAAGTAAGGTCAAGTTGGCAAAGGGAGGCATTGGGATGTTGAATTGGTCTGTACAGTGTGTACATTATAGTCACATGGGCACGGGTGTTTTCAGATTGGACATTAGTAGAACTAGGAGGTTCTGCTTTTGAATGACTTTGTCCAGGGACTTTTGCATTTACTGATGGCCACCTTCATTTTGGTGGTCTATGGCTGCATGAGTTTCCCAAGGAACTACATTTTCTTCCAGCTCAGAAGTAGTTTTTCCATCTGTTTTGGACATTCCTACAATATATTATTTATTCCAAGAAATAGAATACACTTAATATTTACAGCCTGTAGCACTGAAAGAATGTTCTGTATTGTGTGGAAGCAGAATTCTTCTAGAAAGTTCTAGAGAGTCTTATTTTTTTAAAATTCATATGAGATATGAAAGTGTAGTCAGACACTGTAATGTGTTTCTTCCATTGAATCCACAGCATGCTTTATTGTGTAGCTAAGAATGTTAGTTTTAAAAATGGAATTACAAATAATATGTAAAATATATGACTAACCCTCTTTCCTTTTTATCATTATATATAATGATAATAGTGATATTTAGAAATAATATTAGAAATAATCAAAAATAGACTGGTATCTACTGTATGCTGGACTGCCTGAAAGAGACAAGTAAGCACCTGGGTGTTATACAGCTATGTTTGTTTCAGCTCCTTATTATAAATGTTCCTATACAATTTAGTTCTATTTGAAGGTTGCTTATCTAGTCTCTGTATTGCCTTGGTAAGTGGCTTCTTGTCTGTGTGGTTTACCGACTCTTACTGTCCTATACATTGAATTCACATTTTTGATTCTTGACAACATTGGCTCTGACTGCTAATGCTTCCATTAGTGGCAGGTTATATTTATTTCCTGGTTTCCACACAAATGTGATAATATAAAAGAGTGTGTTCTAATTCTTCAACTCTTGAAAGCAGGGGCTAAATTAACTTTTTTCTCCAACTGTGCATTAGTCAGTACTGCAAAAAGTAAACTATCCATTGTTAAGGGCTTGCAATTTTCTGTTTTGCATAAAGTAATGGCACTTTCAACGTGGTGGAAAAAAGGTAAAATGTCAAATATAAAATATATTCTAATAAGGCATGTAGATGGAGCACCTTAATATGCCATCTAGGTTGCACGTTATCTCATTGCTTAGTGACTCTCACAATTAAAAATAATATAAGTTATTTACTAGAAAATATTTCAAAATGCATTTGAAACTTCCCTCCTCTGGATTTTATAATTTAGGGGAAGAATAGATAATGCAGTAACCTTTTGCATCTGTCTTCTTTCTATCATTTTAAACATTTTATTACTGAGGCATACTGTATGTCTTTAATGCCTCAATTTAGTGATCCTAATATACATTTTTTTTTTTCAAATGAGGACATAGTTAATCATTTAAAAAAGATAATTCCAGTGCTTTAAGTGCCTTTCACTAACAATCTTTTTTCAACCCTTTTTTCAACCCCATATTGTTTTTCTACTTCAGATCTGAATTGTACTTTTCATAAAAAGACATTGTTTTAAGAAATATGATTTGCATGCAGATTAGCAAGCACAATGATGAACATAATTAACATAATGTAGAAGTAACAGTGCGAAGATACAGTAACAGTATTACTGTATATTCCCTTCCCAATGAAAGAACAGGTACTGTTGTGATTCTATAGTTTTGGAAACCTACAGTACCTGCTGGCTGGAGATCTAAAAATCAGAAAAAATGTTTTATCGGTGATTTCAAAACTCAGTCATTTGTCTGCATTAACTGGTAAGGAGAAAATAATGCCAAATGAAAGCCATCCTGAAAGCTAACATTTTTCATTTTTATGTGATGTTAAAATATGCAAACAACTGTGATTTGGCAGCACATGATGATGTATACACTCCCAATCTAACAATGTCAAATGAAATCTGTGTTTTTTGAATACATAAGAAATTGCTGACTATCATAACAGTGTGGTATCCTGCAGGGACAGTACTGGTGTAATAATGCAAGCAAAAACAATTTACTGACAAGTGGCTTAATATAAAAAACATTAGGTTTGCGACATTGTATAGGAAATTTAATGTCGACAGTATATCAGTAATGAGCTTTTTTCATTTAACTGTTGCTGAAAAGGTTTAGGTAAATTAACTCTTCACCTCTACTTTTTTATGGAACATGGAATATTTGGTACCTACTGAGATTCTAAAACCTGATAGTCATTTGAGAAAAATACCAGCAGCCACAAATCGGTAACATGTTAAACACCACTATTCAGGGTGAAGGATCTAGGATGTCACAGTAGTGCAGTGGTTAGTGCTACAGCCTTGTAGTGCTGGTGCCCTGGATTCAATTTCTGGGGTGCTATCTGGGTGGAGTTTGCACACAGGTGCCTTGTGCCTTGTGCCTTTTGCTAGACGGATAAGTTCTGTATGCCTGAATTGCAACCTTGTATTGGATAAAGCACTTAGAAAATGGGTAAATGGATGGTTGGGGCCTATGATCCTGAGATCAGTGGTTCAGATTTAGACAGATTGCAAGGACTGGTGCAGAATTAGCTTATCGACGTTGTAGTAGGTTTGGTTGGTACTGCATAATAGAAAACCTTGTTACATGCTGGACAGTTGTGAACTTTTAGTTATATTAGTTTCCTTTAACTGATGCCTTATTTAACCTGTCTTTTGGTGTTTAAAATTCTTGTGGTGTAATATGCAGTCTCCTAGTGTGAAAATGTTTTTTTGGCGATGCACATTGAGGGGAACAGGCATACAGTATGTTGTCTTTGTCTCTCTGGGAGAGTGAAAAGGCTGCAGAAGTGAACAAACTTTATTTACAGGTCCCAGATCAACACTGTAGGGAGTAAAAAAACACTAAATACAAGAAATGAAATTTATACGTATATTTCGCAAACAAATATAAGAAATTAAAAATGTAAGAATCTTATTGTACATACTGATGATAATATTTTTTTACAACATCACAACCCTGTAGCCTGTGGATTTTCAGGGCACAGAGGGTTGAACTTTCTGAAAAAATATACTTAGGAAAAACAACAAGTGCCTTCTGTTCTGCTAAATCACAGGATTGTAATTCAGAAGGTGTCTTAAAACTGAAAGCCTTCTACTTTAGTTGGAGTTACAGAATTGCTTTTCCATTTTCTGGTTACCAAAATTAAAGCCATCAAGAAAAGTGATTAGGCTCCTAAATCCAAGTGACTTAAAAAATAAAAGCTGTACTTAGCTATGTAACAAAAAACATCACGCACTGGCTGTTGGGTTTAATGAATTATGGAATACCTTTGGATTAAAAAAGAACAATGTTCTCCTTTGGAGGTCTAATAGGCTTTAGGCACTTTGCTGATAAATAACACACACAATTGTAAAAAAAGAAAAACAACAGCCCAACCACATTTCACACCCTTAAGTTTGTATTATAATGTGTTAATTTATAGTTTAACGTCTATCTCAATGGTCTGAAAGAAAGCACAACAGTCCTGGAAAAAATTATAATATTAACTTAAAATTCAAAATCAATTGATATTGATGATACATTGCAATACATTGGTAAGACACCTGAAAACAGCTAAGTCGTTTTAGATTTTAAACTTGATATTTGTATCAACATTTGAATTTATTCTTGAGCTAGTGTCAGTAGACGTCATTTTAATTTATATGGTATATAGTGTACATATTGAATCTGCAGCTCACAAAGAAAAGGAAATGCTGCAAATAATATTAAGGATGGAAGGCATTTCTCACATTCTCCTGTCTTTCAGGCCCATTTTCACATGTAGTCCATTAATAAGGCATGTGCAGGAGCATACCTTATTATGTTATAACCGTTGAGAAACAAAGTTAAAAGAATATGGGAACTAAAAACTAATTCCATTAAGTTTTTACTAGTCTCATAAGCAAGCAAATAGTCAAAACCAAAACCAATTTATAGATGATAAATCAGGTGGGTAGCTGCGTCAGCATGCGTAGGCTGCAAAGGAACAAGTAATAGGTTTATTCCATGCTGAAAAAAAGAAGAAAGAGAACACAACGTTTCGGCCGTGGAGCCTTCTTCAGGTGTGAGAGACAGGGCAGTAGGCAAAGGTAAAGTAGCGGGAGAACAAAGGTTGAGAGGGAGGAGGAGTGAGAGGCGGGAGCAGGGGACAGAAAGAGAGGCCAATCAAGAGGTGTGAAGTCAGAATGGGTGCAGAGAGGTGTGAAACGAAACTTCCAATGAATGGAGAAAATTTAAAAGAACAGTAATCTGTCGTTAAGGGAAGGGAGAATGTGTGATCCTAGTTGCAGAATAATTTTAGTTTCGGTGGTCTTTCTGATGTATGAGTTCGGAAAACCGTCTTTGAGAACACAGACGGAGAGATTAGAGTGGTCGTGGCCATCAGAGGTGAAATGAGAAACAATGGGCTTGGAGAGATCTTTAATCTTCACAGCCCTGACGTGTTCTCTGAAGCGGTCTCCGAGTCTCCTTCCTGTTTCCCCAATGTAGATGGCTGGGCATTTACTGCAAGAGATACAGTAAATAAGGTTGCTGGAGGTACAAGATGCTGTCTGGGTGATCCGGAATTGTCCTGAGGGGCCTTGAATGAGTGTGGTGGTGGCTGTGTACTTGCAGGTGATACAGCGAGCTCTTTTGCAAGGGAAAGTGCCTGGTGTGGATGGTTGCTGAGGGCGGTCAAGGGAGCTGTGGACAAGGAGGTTACGCAGATTAGGTGGTCGGCGATATGAGATGATAGGGCGATCAGAAACGAGGGCCCCAATGGAGGGATCATCCTGTAGGATGGAAAAGTTCTGGTTAATGGTCCTGGGGATAGGAAGTGTGTTAGGGTGGTAAGGAAGCACCAAAGGAATGCGGTTGTTACGGCGGGAGTTCCTGATCGGGTTGATGGTCCGGGGGGTGTTTTTGGCTCGGGCAAGGGCCCTGTCAATCACACTGCTGGGGTATCCTCTGTTGATAAAAAATGAGTACATTTCGAGGGCTTGGTTTTCGAAGTCGATGTCGTCGCTGCATAATCGTCGTAACCTAAGGAACTGTGAAAAAGGAAGAGTTTTTAGTGTGGTTGGGGTGAAATGAGCTGTACAGGAGGTAGCTGTGTGAATCCGTGGGTTTGTAATAAACTGAAGTGGACAGTCGGGGGTAGTTGATAGACAAGTGGATGTCTAGAAACGGAAGAGTGGTGGAAGAAATGTTAACCGTATATTTGAGGGACCTATTACTTGTTCCTTTGCAGCCTACGCATGCTGACGCAGCTACCCACCTGAACTACTACCGCCTACAGCTGCTGCGACCCACTATGCCTTCCTCCAAATCTTTTTCTAGATCTCTTCGTCATACCTTCTCTTCCTCCCTGGGCCACTTGCCCGCTTCTCTCACTAAACCAGCATTCCGTCTCTTCACAGCTATCTGTTCCAAGACCAGGCTTTCTAACCACCTTCTATTCCTTTACAGATGTCGTCGACATAAAATCATCCCTAAAGGATTTCGCCTTAAATTTAATACCTTTTCTTTTGACTCTGATAACACCCAGAGTAACACTCAGAGACTTCTAAAACAATTTTCTAGGAAACTAATGCTCTCTACCATTTTCTCCCTCAAAAAACAGATTATCCTTTCTGACAACAACATCAAAGAGGCTAAGGAATTTCTACGGCTGACAGCTCCACACCATCTTCCCTTCATAACTAACCTCATTAGATCTCTCAACTCTAAACTCTACCAGTTTCTCACTACAGAGAAGGACAAAAAACTCAGTCATCTTCTACAGAAGAAAACCATCAACACCCCGGACACCCTCACCAACCCTAACCTTGTTGTCACCATACCTTCTGACCTTTCCCTCTCACAGGATGAGCGATCCCTCCTCAGCAAAGGGCTCAGTTTTGTACCAGTTCCCAGGAAGCTGGACATCCCCCAGACCAATGTCGACCTTAACCGCTTTTACCGCAGGATCCGTCTCAGAGCACATTTTGCCGACAATTCCTCTTCACAGGCAGCTGATAAAAACCCGGTTATTGATGTCATTAACAACATTAATCCCAAACAGAGCTGTTGGACTCCCTCCTCTGGCCGTTTTCCACCAGTTGATTATTTCATCAACCAATGCACTAATCAAGCTCCCAAGGCACTCTCTATACCCAGTAAACATAGGTCTAACCTCACCCAAGGAGAAAATCAGGCGCTCCAGTCTCTCCGCAACAGGGATGATATCGTCATCAAACCAGCGGACAAAGGAGGTGCTGTTGTGGTGTGGCGTAAAGATCTATATATCTTTGAAGCCTCTAGACAACTAACTGACACTTCTGCCTACCTCCCTCTCCAACAGGACCCTACCACTGACTACCAAAAGGAAGTGGTATCCACCATTTCCCTTCTTATCAGCAGCAACGAGCTCCCCCAGCAGGCGAACCGGCTCATCATGGAACACCCACAGGTATCTCAATTTTACCTCCTCCCCAAAATCCACAAACCGGACACCCCTGGACGCCCCATCGTATCAGCATGTAACTGTCCAACTACTTACATCTCAGCCTTTCTCGACAGCCTCATGAGACCGCTGGTTGAAGATCTTCCCTCATACATCAAAGACACCAACCACGCGCTCCAACTTTTCAATGATTTCCAAATTCAGGGTACCGAATGCCACATTTTTACCATGGACATCACATCTCTGTACACCGTCATTCCCCATAATGACGGCCTTACAGCCCTCAAGCACACGCTGGACAAACGCACAGTGCTTGATCCACCCACCCACACCCTGGTACGCCTTGCAGAATTGGTCCTCACACTGAACGCATTCTCTTTCAATAATCTTTTTTACCAACAGGTCAGTGGAGTTGCCATGGGCACCAGAATGGGACCCAGCTATGCCAACATTTTTGTCGGCTGGGTAGAAGAACGCTTCTTCGCTTCCTACACTGGCTATGTCCCTGACCTCTACAAACGATATATTGATGACTGCGTCGGTGCCGCCACATGCTCCAACGATCAGCTTGAATTCTTCCTGCACCATTTCACCAACTTCCACCCGTCCCTCAAATATACGGTTAACATTTCTTCCACCACTCTTCCGTTTCTAGACATCCACTTGTCTATCAACTACCCCCGACTGTCCACTTCAGTTTATTACAAACCCACGGATTCACACAGCTACCTCCTGTACAGCTCATTTCACCCCAACCACACTAAAAACTCTCTTCCTTTTTCACAGTTCCTTAGGTTACGACGATTATGCAGCGACGACATCGACTTCGAAAACCAAGCCCTCGAAATGTACTCATTTTTTATCAACAGAGGATACCCCAGCAGTGTGATTGACAGGGCCCTTGCCCGAGCCAAAAACACCCCCCGGACCATCAACCCGATCAGGAACTCCCGCCGTAACAACCGCATTCCTTTGGTGCTTCCTTACCACCCTAACACACTTCCTATCCCCAGGACCATTAACCAGAACTTTTCCATCCTACAGGATGATCCCTCCATTGGGGCCCTCGTTTCTGATCGCCCTATCATCTCATATCGCCGACCACCTAATCTGCGTAACCTCCTTGTCCACAGCTCCCTTGACCGCCCTCAGCAACCATCCACACCAGGCACTTTCCCTTGCAAAAGAGCTCGCTGTATCACCTGCAAGTACACAGCCACCACCACACTCATTCAAGGCCCCTCAGGACAATTCCGGATCACCCAGACAGCATCTTGTACCTCCAGCAACCTTATTTACTGTATCTCTTGCAGTAAATGCCCAGCCATCTACATTGGGGAAACAGGAAGGAGACTCGGAGACCGCTTCAGAGAACACGTCAGGGCTGTGAAGATTAAAGATCTCTCCAAGCCCATTGTTTCTCATTTCACCTCTGACGGCCACGACCACTCTAATCTCTCCGTCTGTGTTCTCAAAGACGGTTTTCCGAACTCATACATCAGAAAGCAACTAGGATCACACATTCTCCCTTCCCTTAACGACAGATTACTGTTCTTTTAAATTTTCTCCATTCATTGGAAGTTTCGTTTCACACCTCTCTGCACCCATTCTGACTTCACACCTCTTGATTGGCCTCTCTTTCTGTCCCCTGCTCCCGCCTCTCACTCCTCCTCCCTCTCAACCTTTGTTCTCCCGCTACTTTACCTTTGCCTACTGCCCTGTCTCTCTCACACCTGAAGAAGGCTCCACGGCCGAAACGTTGTGTTCTCTTTCTTCTTTTTTTCAGCATGGAATAAACCTATTACTTGTTCCTCTATAGATGATAAATGTTTGTTTATGAGGTTACTGAAGAAGAACCAGTTTCTGAAAAAGGAGATACTGTAGTTATATTGTATTTTTTGACACTATGAACATATATACTTGTAGTGATTCATAGCCGTTTCAGGGACGCCAAATATGTAATGTAGTGGCTCTCTGAAGGCACCAGTTCTGTAGGGTTTGGGCATTTACTGAGACAATTATTAATTGTAGCAGTAAATCACAAAGTTGATTCTTTTGATGGCTTTAGAATCCAACCATGCGACATAACTCAAACAACGCGCACACACAGGTACTAATACACGAGGATACATTTATTAATACATAGAATATGCATATAAACCTAACAGATCTTATCGAGAGGGTTATCAGAATACAAAAGATATATATTCAATCAGTTACAAAGTGTTACACATCAAGAGGACATACGTTCAGTATATCATTCATTAAGACCGTTTCGTAAAGTGAACTTGGTTACAACTTCTACATTAGATACTCAAACAAGTACATAACTCTTAGGAATTAAATTGATATCAACTGGTTGGGATAACAATTGAATTCTCTAGCTGTAATGCATTGAAGTTGAATACTCATCCAATCTCTGGGGATTCAGATCTCCTGCGGGCACAAAGAAACAGTTGCAGGCTGTTGCTGTCCAATCCGCGCTCTCTGGCTCGGTGCCAGGCTGTGATGTGCGGCTTGCGACGGTGCGCTGCTGATGCTCACTGTTGGCTTTAACTAGCAAAGTTTGTGCACAGGAGAAAAGATGACTGTGGGTCCCAGCAAGTCAGGAAGAGGACCAGTTCGTTATGATGAAGAGCTAGTTCTGAATAGTGATTCAGCTGTCCACAGTTCCGACCTGTTCACGAGGCCTGCTGCTGGTTACTCTCTGGCAACCTCCACTCTAGACTCTTAGAACAAAGGAAAGTTCTGGCACTCGGACACACTGGCCATTCCGTGGTTGTCCGGGCTGAGTCTCAGGATGGTCAGGAGGCGCGCTGCGAGGATGTCCTGCCCTTGGGAGCCTTCTGCTCCTGGGCCGTCCTGCCCTGGAATTCTCCTTTGAATTCCCTTTAGAACAGTCCACAGAATCCTCTCCAGAATCCCTTCTGAATCTTGTTGAATCTGAATCTGAATCTGAATCTCCCAGGCTCTCTGTGTTGCCTGTTTTTACCTGGAGGAACTTCAGCTCATTGATTGGCTGAAAGTTCCTTGGGCATCAGAGTCCCACGTGGGTTACTCGGCCCTACCAGTCCCTGATTGGTTGATCAAGGTGAGATATGAGTCACTTAGTCCTGACACTTAGTAATGCAGTCCAGATGTCCAACTGGCACTCCCTAGACAGATAGGCGCCAATGGGTGACCATTGATCATGATAGCCAGGCTTAGCTAAGTGCATCCCCCTTTGGGAGCTGTCCTTGGACCTTAAATCACCTTGCATGAATGGTTTCTCTTTGGCTGCACCACAGAGATGAACAGAGAAATGAGGCCTAATTTGGGAAAGCTCAGAAACACTTAATTCTGCCTTATTAATAAGCCTCACCGCTACATATCCCCCCTTTTTGAAGGCCACGAGGTCCTGAGGCGTTGTTGCCTTCAAAACAAAACAGAGTTAAGTGATGTCCCTTGCCATTAGAACATTAATCTTAAATGTCTACATTACTCCTCGAGAATTCATACCGGAACCAGCATTGGATACAAACAGGATGAATAACATCTGGAGTATGTATAAACACGGTAGGAGACATTATCTAAGTCTAGGAGTACACATCAGGAAGTTCACTGTCAATATCTGATACCTCTGTGGTAGATATTTGGGGAGAAGTCACTTCCTTTCTTTTGACATGCTACCTTTGACTCATTCATGCTACCCAGAGTACATCTTGATGTGAGAGTACATCATTCAGAGTACACTGTCAGTCATGATCCAGCTTCCTGCCAGTAGTGTTACAATAACAACAGTTCCTGTTCCCAGCCCCCTGATGAACCACAACACCTGTGTTGGGTATCTGCTAGGGTGGTTTGGAGGTTTGTTCCATTAAAGCAAACTAACTACCTGTACCTCTTCAGGGCTTACTGTTTCTTGGATTTCTATCCAATTCAATAGTGTGGCACCTGAAGGTATCCACGACCTCAAGTTTGGTCTTATATTGTCTGGTTCCAGACCGTACAGTGTTAAGTCCAAGCTGTACTATGGCCTCCTTGGGAACTTACAGGAAAACTGTTTGATTAGGTGGCTGCATTGCGGTAGCTGTATCATGCCCGTCACAAGTCATAGTGTCAGTTAAATGTGGTGTGCTGACCAGCCATTTACTTCCCACCTGCTCTTCATGGGGTCCATTAACCTCCCTCTGCTCGTTAGTAGCTTTACACCCTTCATTGGTGAATCGTTTAGACACAGCCAATGGATAGCTTTGGTAGCCATACCCATCTCAAGACTTGGAACCGAATTCAATCTTGGATTGCCTTCTGGGTGAGCTATGAGCGATGGGGTTAATGTCACATACTCCTCTACTGAGAAGAGTGGAATCAAGTGGGTTGGGAATTGTGCCATGGCTAGACTGGCCACAGTGGCACTAAACTCCCTTAACAGGTCTTGTGTCAACATTCTGGCCTGTTGCACACAAGCATAAACCCACTGTATAACACCAACAATCATGTCCACTGTTTGGGGAATAAGGTTTAACCCTGTTGCATAGGAAGTTGCCTGTAGGGTTTTCCCTAAGCTTTCCAACTTTTGCTGCTGTCGATACAGTCTGTCACTACCCTCTGGCCTCTCTGACACCTGCCTTCTTGGGGCAGTCAGGGTGAGAGTGCCAGTAGCACACAAACCTACCAGAAAAAGCAAACGTGCAACAGTGGCGGCAGCAATCAGTCCTCCCAAAAGTCTTTTCGGGTGGCTGATCCCAGTCATCTCCTTCTGAGTGACTGTTGCCTTTCTAAGCTGGTGCAGCGTGTACATGGTGTCTTTCTCAGTATGCCATGTGGCATCTTGGGCACCAACATCCTGGAAATCTGGGGAGATCTGACGCAGCTGCTGATGCTGCTCCTCCTTTTCCAGGGCATTTGCTTTTTCGATTTGTTCATGCCTGTGCTCTAGGAACCCTGCAGGGGGTGGTGCAGTGGTGGAGCATGCCTGACCCTCGGCTGAGTGGTCATCTGGAGCACCTGAGTGATCTGGGATTGTTATCCTATTCTCACTGTTCAGGTCCACCCTGCACACTTCCTGATTGAGGAATCCCTCTATCGGCATGTTTCCAATCGTTTGCTGGGGGTAGGTGTAGGACACCTGCTCGCTCCCCCCTTCCCTCGCTAGGGGTTCAGGGAGCTGCCCCAGCACTGGGATAGCTAGTTCACTGTCTTTGAACTTACTATCACTCACCAGGCCCATGTCAGTGCAGGCGGGGATTCTGACACCTCTCTTTGCGATGTCCTGCACTAGCAGGCGGGTGACTTGACCATCCAGCTCCAGTCTGGCTGAACCACTGTTGGTCAGACTCAGACTGACAGACTGAGCTGGTGGCTGTAAGAAAACCGGCTCGGCTTTCATTCCCTGTCCCTTCTGGGGGACTGGGTGTGTTGGAAACCCTGCCGTTGAGGCAGGAACAATCAGGTCAGTCTCACTCACTACCTGGTAGTCGTGAGAAATAATGTTACCTGACTGCAGGTTCCCTGGGTCAAAGCAGAGGGAATCAGCATCTGGGATCAGGTGTGTCCACAGCGCAGTAGTCTCAGCGTCCAGCTGGACCTCCTGTCTAACCTGTGAATGTTGCACCAGGGGCACCTGGCGGTGGCCCTGTGACAGCTGCTCAAGCAGATCCTCACTAATAGAGGACCTCTCAGGGCTAAGGGTGGGGGCTACATCACCAACCTGCTCTCCTGCCATCTGGATCCTTTCCACCACTGCGGGGTGGTGGTCCTGACCCCTCTTGGGTGCCAGGGTGCACAGGGAAAGCTCCTTTTCATCGCCAGGTGGGGAGATCTGCTCCTCTTTAGGGATGTAAAAGGTGTGTGCTTTACCTGGTGGATCAGGCGGCTGCTTGGAGCACCGCTCCTGTGGCAGGGAGGCTGTTGAGACCTCGGCCGGGACACGACTTCCCTGTATATTCGGGGAACAAGAAAATATTTTTATTTCTTGTCCAGAGGGAACAGAAGGAATCTCTGCATGGGCTTCTGTGTTCGGTGGGCACTGTGTGAGCACAGTCTGCCTCTTGGCCCCCCTTTCCTTCTGTACAGAAGACTTAGGAGCCTTGACCTGTTTCCACACTTTGCCTTTCTGGTGATCCACCAAAGGTTCCTCTCTGAGTCGCATGCCCTTTTCTTTTTCTACCCGTTTGAGCTTGCCGTGTGACATCAAACACCTTTCAACCTCAGTGTCAATCAGTGTCTCACTGTGTAAGACATCTCCCATGGCAGCCTTGAGGTAAAAGCTTCCTGCTTTTCCTCTGTGTTTTACTGCCTGCTCTGTGACTTCAGGGGTGGAGTCAGCACTCACTTGGGAGTGGCTGACCTCATCCAGGCAGGAACCCTTCCGCTCAATCAGATAGACTGAGGGAGGGAGAGGGGGCGGGTCTCCGCCTCCTCCAGTGGAGAGTATCAGCTCATTCACGCTTCCGGCAGCCTTGGGGAGCGGTTGTCCCTGTCCTAATAAAGCTTGTTCAAGCCTGGCCAGGCGGGCGGCTACTGAATTCTTTTGTTCAGCCTTTTCTAGCCCTTTCCCTGCCCCGGTGTTCTCATGGCACTTAGGACGCTGGGTGCGGTCCTGTGTGCCTGCTTTGGAACGGGGCTTAGCCAGCTCAGGAGCCTGTGCTCCTTCGAGCAGGAGGGAGTTAACCCTGCTGGCTCTGACGGCGAACACAGTCGCTTTAACAGCTTTTTGCTCAGAGCGACTTTGGACATCATACTCCCAGGCTTTCTGCACGAATCTCTTAATATCAGTCATTTTCATGGTCTGTGCATCTATATGCATTAAGATCATCTTTCTGACTGATGGGTGGAGATTCGCAATGAATAAACCCTTGAAATGCGTGTTCTCTTCGCAACCCTCATCATTTCGCCCTGCAAAATAAGTTCGTCTAAGTCTCTCGTAATATTCGCGAGGGGACTCTGCTCTCTCGTGCTTAATGTTAAGAGCGGCGGCTATCGCGGCAGTCGGGTCAATAAACGCACTGTATTCTTCGATAAGTGCTTGACACAGCTCCTCAAAATCATTACAGACTTCTTTCATCTGCCTAGCCATCCACTCATGTACAGCTCTGCTGGTAGTTTTCCTGACCAGAAACACTTTCTCCTGTTCTGTGGCGTTTGGCAGGTACTGCAGGTTATACCTGAGGTCTTGAATATAACTCTCGATATTATTCTCTGACACTGCGGGGTCAAATCTCTCTATGTCCTTCGCTAGCTCTCTCAGAGAATGGAGATCTATTCTCCTAGCTTCTCCGCTGCCGGAGATATGGAAGAGATCGTGGTCAGACCTGTCGCTGCTAGAGAGAGTGCTTAATAGCGACTCGAATTCAGACCTTTTTGCAACCATCGTTAGACTTAAAGAGTATTACGTTTAAGTACGAAATCACAGTTTTACCACAGAAAACCACAAGATCAAGTATGCAATCAACCTGGTAGATCGCAAAAGATCACAAAACAATCAAGCACTGCTTAAAGAGCAAGGGGAACTTTTTTTCCTTTCGGCTTTCAGCACACTGTATTGTCGTGTATGAAACCCGCGGCGTTTTATATGAATTATTCGCTTGGTTGACTCATTTCAGTCTTGCCACGCCCGTGCCAGGGACGCCAAATAAATGTAGTGATTCATAGCCGTTTCAGGGACGCCAAATATGTAATGTAGTGGCTCTCTGAAGGCACCAGTTCTGTAGGGTTTGGGCATTTACTGAGACAATTATTAATTGTAGCAGTAAATCACAAAGTTGATTCTTTTGATGGCTTTAGAATCCAACCATGCGACATAACTCAAACAACGCGCACACACAGGTACTAATACACGAGGATACATTTATTAATACATAGAATATGCATATAAACCTAACAGATCTTATCGAGAGGGTTATCAGAATACAAAAGATATATATTCAATCAGTTACAAAGTGTTACACATCAAGAGGACATACGTTCAGTATATCATTCATTAAGACCGTTTCGTAAAGTGAACTTGGTTACAACTTCTACATTAGATACTCAAACAAGTACATAACTCTTAGGAATTAAATTGATATCAACTGGTTGGGATAACAATTGAATTCTCTAGCTGTAATGCATTGAAGTTGAATACTCATCCAATCTCTGGGGATTCAGATCTCCTGCGGGCACAAAGAAACAGTTGCAGGCTGTTGCTGTCCAATCCGCGCTCTCTGGCTCGGTGCCAGGCTGTGATGTGCGGCTTGCGACGGTGCGCTGCTGATGCTCACTGTTGGCTTTAACTAGCAAAGTTTGTGCACAGGAGAAAAGATGACTGTGGGTCCCAGCAAGTCAGGAAGAGGACCAGTTCGTTATGATGAAGAGCTAGTTCTGAATAGTGATTCAGCTGTCCACAGTTCCGACCTGTTCACGAGGCCTGCTGCTGGTTACTCTCTGGCAACCTCCACTCTAGACTCTTAGAACAAAGGAAAGTTCTGGCACTCGGACACACTGGCCATTCCGTGGTTGTCCGGGCTGAGTCTCAGGATGGTCAGGAGGCGCGCTGCGAGAATGTCCTGCCCTTGGGAGCCTTCTGCTCCTGGGCCGTCCTGCCCTGGAATTCTCCTTTGAATTCCCTTTAGAACAGTCCACAGAATCCTCTCCAGAATCCCTTCTGAATCTTGTTGAATCTCTGTGTTGCCTGTTTTTACCTGGAGGAACTTCAGCTCATTGATTGGCTGAAAGTTCCTTGGGCATCAGAGTCCCACGTGGGTTACTCGGCCCTACCAGTCCCTGATTGGTTGATCAAGGTGAGATATGAGTCACTTAGTCCTGACACTTAGTAATGCAGTCCAGATGTCCAACTGGCACTCCCTAGACAGATAGGCGCCAATGGGTGACCATTGATCATGATAGCCAGGCTTAGCTAAGTGCATCCCCCTTTGGGAGCTGTCCTTGGACCTTAAATCACCTTGCATGAATGGTTTCTCTTTGGCTGCACCACAGAGATGAACAGAGAAATGAGGCCTAATTTGGGAAAGCTCAGAAACACTTAATTCTGCCTTATTAATAAGCCTCACCGCTACATACTGCATATTCACACATACAAGTACATTCTATTAGAGAAGCAATGTTCAGTCTTGGTTCTGGTAGTCCAATGTGCCTGCAAGTTTACTAAGTCCATCTAAAACACCAACTTCTGAAAAGCAGTTAAACACATAACAAGCAGACTTTAGAGATTAGCTTGAATTAAAAACCTGGAGTCACATGAGTGAATAAGCACCACTGTATTGGGAGATTTAGACATTGTGTCACATTAAAGAGAAGTTAACTTGACCACATATACGTCTTCTTGAATGTTTGAATTGCCTTATCTTATCCTGAGCCTGCATGAATGAGGTAACCCCATTGCATTTTATAGTCTACTGCAATTACACACATAGAAAAAAGTGAAACTATGATTGAGCATTAGGATTCTTACTTAATATATGAATTTTAATGTAGTGTGTTGCTCATACTGTGAACATTATCAAATTACCAGAAGTATCTCCAAAATATTATGACCTATCTTGATGAAAAATTGATTTTATATTATATTAAACATGCTATGCTTCCAAGGAGACCATCAGTCAACAACTTTACTTCACTCATATCATAAGAAAATGAGTCATGTTTATGTGGCTCATTCCTTTGCTTTGCATCTAATATAATGGTATTTTAATTTATGTAAAATAATTGTAGGTTCTAATCTTTCAAGGTCACAACGTTTTTTAAAGAAGTTGCAGAAAGTATTATTTACATATTTATTTTCTTTGTGACTAAAAGGAAGGTAACATAGGACTCACATTTTTTTTTAAAATGATGTGTACTTGCTTGATCTTTGTATCAACATGTGAATTCATTTATGATAAATCTGCATGCTCAGATGCAAATGTGCAGGTAGATATAAAATACTAAAGCATGGAGGAGCTGAGAGAAAGCTGGTAAGAATAAATTCTGATTGTAAATTTCATTACAAAATCAAAAACCAAAGGATGTTCGTTTCTCCTTAAATATGAAAAGCTAGATTAGGCATTTCTAACCTTTATTTCCATTCCATTCCATTCATATTCCCAAATGTTCACTATCAAGTTAACCTATTTTCATACCATATAGATTGGGCAATTTCACCCTAAATTAAGTGATAACTTGGCCTCACGTGTTTTCTGATCATATAATCTCTGAAATGTCATAAGACGATCTTAAAAAA
Source organism: Lepisosteus platostomus (assembly GCF_059453375.1). Taxonomy (NCBI): domain Eukaryota; kingdom Metazoa; phylum Chordata; class Actinopteri; order Semionotiformes; family Lepisosteidae; genus Lepisosteus; species Lepisosteus platostomus. The sequence goes on from NC_142611.1 coordinate 19,054,430, forward strand.
ACAGTGAGCACGAAGACTAAAAGCAGGATAAACAAGATGTTACAAGAAATGCATAAGCAGACTAAAACCTATTAAGGAACTTAGCTGAGAAACAGTGTTTTATGGAACAAATTTAGATGCATTAAAACCATACAGCTAGTTAAGAATTTTACTTTTTGTGTGTCTAAAAGCCAAGATCAGAAATGAAGAGCGGCATTTTATGTTGCGAGAATTGTGTAACTGCTTTCAGAATTACAGCTTCATCAAATACAGGGTTGGACACATTCATTAGTGTTCCCTTTAAGTAAAGCAGTTGTTGTTTAATTGTGATTGAAGTAATTGTGGACAAAACAATTTACTTTAAAATACTATGGGATGTTTTTAAGAAACTGTTTATACTGTATACCCAATGAAATTCAAAAGCAACTGTTCTGAACTTTCCAAACAGGAGTATTTTTTATACATTTTGACAGTCCAATAGGTACTTCAAATCTACATGACAGTGGCAGATTAAATAAAGAACTAAAATAACTTTGTTTGGTGCACTAAAATACCAAATAATGATTTTATCAGTATATATTTAAAATGCTGATGGAACGTAATGTAGCCTATGGATATGAAGGCATGGATTTTTGACATCCAATTCCTTTGACTGAATATACTGTATAATACTATATATACTGTATATTAGTATCTATCAACAACATAAATCTGGTACTTTTCAAAATATTTTGGTGGTAGTCACTTTTAATAGGGTTAGAATAGAAACTGCCAAAAAATATTTTATGAAACATTTAGATCTCCTGGTTAAATATCACACTTGAAGTCTTAATAGCCATGAATAACTGGACCTACAGTACACGAGACTGCTGGAAATATAATGTTGTTAATGCTTTTCATACTAATATATACAGTAGATGTTCACTCCTGTGTAGTTTCAAAGAATGTTCTGTAGTGTTTTTGGTTTAGGTACCATTATTTTATTTTTCAGAATCATTGTTGTTTACTGAAAACACTTAGAAAACTTTGGACTTTACTTTTTTAAAGTAAAATAAAATAAAATGGATATACAGTTCATGCTTGTTAATTTGTGTTTGCTAAAGAAGGGTGGCCTAAAGAAGACCCTTCTGATTCTTTCCAATTTTTGGTTTTACTGGGTTTTTGCTGAACAGGACTATTTTAACTGTATTTCTTCAGGGCTGGAATGTATGTGATGTGTATTTCTGATTTTTGTGGATGGGTTTTCTGTGTATTGATGTCATGCCCTTCCATTTAACCTTTTGCTCATTTGTAACCTGTATAAACCAAGAGGGTATGAGGATAATTGGACTGGGTCACTCTTGTCCTCACCTAGAATGGGGGAGTTTATCTTTTTATTTGTGTATTAAATTCAAAGATATACATCAAGGGATTTACTGTATATGCCAGTGCAATATAAATACTGAATGATTACATAAAACTCTTGCTTAAAAAAAGCACATTAATTAGTTTGATCTTTTATTTTTATTATTTATTTGAGAAGGGATGTAGCATCTAAATCACACATGCGGTGCAATATTCCTTACAATAAAGTGCTTCACAGTTGATACATATGAGCAGAAGCTACATTTGTTTCATTCCGAGTATGTAGTCTCCATTTCATGATTTTTACCACCTGATTTTAAATATTTTTTCAGAACTAAGGAAGGTCAGAAGAGGAACACAGACATGAAGTAGAAAGAAAAATCCATAATGTCAGTGCCACACCAAATACATAGCTGAGCTTTTGTGATATCTTATGGATACCACTGGGTGAGTCATTTAAGTTGTAAGTAAATGGCATAGATTTTCCATTTTCAGACATGCAGTATTTAACAACTTCCAGCAAATTGCTGGAGTCATTTATAAATGCTAACACAAAGGGGAGTGTAGAGACAAAAAGATAGATTTAATAATTTCTACAGTCAATCATTTTTGAACTTTTACTCCATGAAATGTATAACCAAACATCAATAAATAGAACTTGTTCTATAATGATATTTTTGCAGGGAAATGCTCTTTATGGTAAATCACTTATATTTAAAGATAACGCATAAGTATATAGTTTTATACTTGCTGTATCGCTCTGTTTCATGCATCATAGGTACTGGCAAGAAACTAACTTTAATGACCCTTGACCTCTAATCAAAAACTCTTTCTCTATAATAACAATCTTAATACTAACCTATTAAACTAACAAGGACAGCCCCATTGTCCTTCCATGTTTAATGTCTAACATCCTGCTTCCAGCAAAAAGAAAAACAATGAGTCTTTGTAGAAACATAACATTCATCAATGAATTGTTTTTTATTTGCTAAAATATTTGAAGAATTCCCTGCATTTTTCAGCAGCATAAAAGCATTCTGTTGAACAATCAAAATAAGCTCCTAATTCCTTCTTTGGCATCTTACCTAAACTTTAAATTAAAACTCTTTATAAAACAAGAGTTGTTGCCTCTGGTCTGATCTACTGAACACTATATTGTAAAACATTAAAGTTTGGATTCTTTCACTACATTGCCTCATTAGAATTAATACTTTGTGCCATTTATTTGCTTTTCTGTTTCTGGACCACAGATTTTAATGATGAAAAAATTAAAAGAGAGGGAGCATTAAACTTTGCCCATGGAAAGGAGTATGTGTGATATTACTCCCATGATTTATGCAATTCTCCCAGCTCCTCCCAGCTTCTGCCCTTCTGTTTTCCCTTAGAAGCAAATATTTGTACTGTATGTATATTTGACTTCATTAAACTCTCATGCTATTCACCAATCACAATCTTTTACAGGTTCTTAGTTTCAAAAGTTCTTTTCCTCAGTTCAGATGCATGCCAGGCACTACTAGGTATAGAGTCCAATACAGGCTGGTTCTTTGATAACGACAAACACCTTGGACTCTACAAAGACAAAAATGCTTTGACTGCCCCACATCGGAATACTGTATGTACTGTGACACACAGTTTAAGAATGTTTTCATTGATAAATTATGTATACAGCTCACAGGATCCAAATAGCCATCAATTTGCTCTTTATTAAGGAGTACAAACAAGACACCTGTTTAATTATTTCACGTTAATAGGTATTTTCACAAACTCAGTCTTGGGATAATTGCCTTTCATTGTTTCACTGTCCTGATTATAGAAGTCCAATGGCTTCCATTCCTCACAGAGAGATTGGTGCTGACATGTTGCAGTGGCTGACATTGGTGCTGCAGGACTGTTCTGTTACACAATGGAGAGGTAAAACCCCTGGGGAACACAAGACCTTTCAAGTTACTCTTAGGTGTATGGCAATTATTATCTTTAACTGGAGGTGTGAAGCCTCACAATTCTTCCCCTAAGAAGTGCCTTCACATTATTTTCACAAAACAGAAATCTTTTCAATACCTGCCATGTTTGTCCTGACCTTTTCTCTCTTTAATTTTAATACTCATGAAGGTGACATTTTTTGCAGGTTTGCTTCATTCCTGACCTCAATGTTTCCAATCATTCAATGTAGGTTTTCTGTCAGGCATGATGGATGATTTTGTTTATATCAGGTGAGACTGCCAGAACAGGTCCAAAGGTAAAACCAAAATAAACTTCATTGTTTTATAATACACTAACTGAGGATAAGCCCCAGATACTGTCCAAAATAATGGGGAGAAAGTTAAGAATGTAATCTAAAATCCAATATGTCTAAAAAATGTTTAAACAAATCCATGCAGTACTGTACATTCCCAGTGGAATCATGTAAAAATAGGTTAGCAAAATCTGTGGAATAGCTTTGGAACTTGTGCACCTTAGTTGGAGTTTATCCAGATCAATTTGAAATGACAGTCTCTATGGCATGATGCAAGGTGCTCAACATTTCATATTTCAATGTAATTCAGCTAGCTCCATTAACAGGATGGTGCATCTTGTGAGCTTGTCTGACACTCTTTTTGTTTCAGCACAGCCATCTTCTGAAAATTAGTTTAAAAAAACCTGCACAGAACAGAATATTTTCTACATGAATATCAAAGTTTACAAAGATTACAAGGGCACTTGAATGTGGAAGTGAAAGGCCTATCTCAATAATGCAATGAGATTTCTCTGACTGTGTGGTCCAGCTTTGAGCACTTGGGAAGTATATATTTAAGTTGTGAAATGGTACTCAGTGCTTCCTATGTCTATATAAAGCAAATGGAAAAACTGCTATGGTACATTAGTTTCAACAGAAAAAAAGCATGGTACATCAAACAATATCTTGTAGAGCCTTTTGCACTGTGTGTTCCCAAATGTGCAATTATGTATCACCACAGGAAGTGTGCCTTAAAATTTTATTTTCTGTGTACAGCACCACCCTCTTATATATACTGTACACACCTTCTCTCTGCAAATATGATGCATTTTGTACCTACAGTATGTTCATTCTCCCTGATAATACAATGCTGGCTCCACATTAGTGTTCACAAATGTAGAATATATTGATGGCAATGGAGAAGCGAGGAGGTTCAGACAAAAGTCCTGCAAAAAGAGCTCATGCCATGTGCTGGTGCATGACAGAACATAGGGTGAAGTTCATCAATAGGACTATCAGGTTTTCCATCTGCACTTAATCATACCCAAAATACTACCTCAATCCAGTCCCCCAACACTACACAAACACAACTGTAATATCGCATAAACTTAAACTTCAACATCAATGGCAAAACTAAACATGCAGTATCTCATTGCTGAAGGTAGAGTTCCATTTACATTTCTACAATGATCTTTTAGCCCAAATTCAAATAAGGTAGTGTCACACTGTAGATACAGTACAGTAGGTTCACAGCAAGATACATTTGTATCAGGTAGGCCTAAAGTGGATGCTGACAATTTTGCAACAAAAATCAAACATTATGGCACACTTGAATTTTTAATGACATGGAGATCTCTCACATTGACAATTAAATGGAAACCATTCCTTGATTTGTCAGATATATTTTACTATTTGCATCATATAACATCTAGACAAAAAGATTAGAGTGCAAATCTGTCAGGTGCTGGCATGCAAGAGAAATGGCATGAGTATATACAGTATTCCTGATCAGCAGTTACCTGTAGGTAATGCGGTCAACAGAATAATTATTCATTGAAATGCTGCAGAAAAAAGGATAAACTTTACTTCTAGGGTCTTATCTCCTTTCTGCACCTATCAGACTTCTAAGTAGTGGAAAACAGGCCCATTAGGGACATCATTGTCACGTAGCAGTTCCTTCCGGGCCCTGTGCGGACGACGCGATCCAGAATAGTGAAGATACACGAGGGAAAAAGTCATGCAGGAAAGGGTCAGGATACAGGGGGGCGTGTCCAAGGTGAGTTGGTGTCCTGGGAAAGTGAGTCTGGGCGAACAAACAAAGCCAAAGTCCAAACGGGGAATCCAAACATGAGAGAAGAGTCCAAAGCCAGGAGATCCATCCAGGGGTTAAAACCATGAGGCGGGTCGGAACAGGAAGAGGAAGAGGAAGAGGAACAGGAACAGGAACAGGAAGAGGAACAGGAAGAGGAAGTTAAAACCATAACAGAGCCAGACGCAGCTGGACCCCGGCCTCTCAAGATGCGGAAATCAATGAGGAACCAGGAGTAAGGTCCGCGTCTGGTTTTTAAGGGGGAGCGGGAATAGGGAACAGGTGCAGACAATGGGAAGGAACAAGGAAGGGCTGGAGCGCCCTTAAGAGGAGGGGTTAGCGATCGTGACAATCATATCCTGAGGGCACTCTCTGGCTAAAGCAGTGACAACAGGAATTTTGTCAATTTGAAGAAAACTGTACGGAAGGCTAAGGATAGAAAAAAATACTTCTCCTGCAGTTTAATGTTTAGTCTTGTACACAATGAACTACTTTGGTTTTGGGTATTGTATTTGCTAAGCACACTACAGTACCAGACACAGAAATTAAACACGAGACAGAATTGCCAGGAAAGGAATAAACAGATGATGATTAAATTTTCATCTCAAATAATATAACCCATATTTAGAATAATAGGCAATAAGATGAAAATTTGATTAGAATCAGAATAACATCAAATTCTTATTAATAATTAATCACTTACAGTATATAAGAAGAAGTGCAATTTAATTTAATTTAATTTAGCTCAAAATAGTAACCTGCTTTAAACTAGGTTTACTACAGTATCTGTGCATGTAATGAACGATTTCTCTTTTAGAAAACCTCCACGCAGTTCAGTAAATTATGCTTGGATAGAAATTGACAGACACATAAAGTATGTTAAAAGAGGGCTTATCTCCAAAACAGGGATCATTAATAGTGGCTAAAACTCTAAGAAAAATGAGTTGGGCTAGGCTTTTTTTTACTTAATAAAACATTTTAAAATATGCAATGCCACAGTTACACAAAGCGTATAAAGAATAGTACATTAGTGTCAACAAACGTTAAATGAAAACCTTTTTTACTTTTTACAAAATTACAAAGCATAGGGGTGCTTTTTATTATGATGGTATTTTAGAAAGAAATAAGGAATACAGCATACAAGCCCTTTACAAGCCCATAAATCTGTAGGTGCTGTTATTGAGTGAGGCTAGTATTTGGTGCCAGTTTTGGCCTATGCTGCATTATTTTCACTTACAATCGCAGCTGATCAATAACATACTTATTATTTGAATGGCTTTTTTTCATGTTTCACATCCTGTTTGTAGGTTAGAGTAATAAATGAGTCGTGTAAACTGCAGCTCTATCACTATGTGACGATCTAGTTTATCTTTTCAGTGCTCATATACTGACAATCATTTTAACTTACAGCACTGCCATTCTTACTTTAGATATGACAACTTGTACTTATGAAGAAGTGTGTCTTTGAGCCTGCTATGCATCTAGTGGTCCTGGCTGCTGCTGAAGAAAAACCACAGCTACAGGTGTTCCCTTACAATCAAAGTCATTTGTTTTACAAGGGAAAGTACTGTCCAAAAGCTAGAAACCCAGGGAACATGCCTCAGGAAAAATATAACATCACATTGTGAAAGTAAGTGTAATGGACTTTTTAATAAAAAATCAGGATGTGAATAATGAAATATGAATACAATACTTACACTATAATAGAAATACAAAGTAATTTATGGCATCACGATTTTCTCTATCAGCTTATTATTTCTTTTTTAAAATGTAGCACTAGCTTGTTTTAAGTTAAAAAAACTCAGAATTGCTTTGTGTAATACAATTAATTTTTGATTGTTATACTGTATGTACAGTATATATTAATATACAGTAAACATGTTTTTGACAGTGTAGAATTTGAATCAAGAGTAGCTATGTTAAATTGTATAATGCAGCAGTAAGGCCTTGTTTGGAATATCGTGTAAAGTTTTGATCACCATGTTTTAAAAAGATATTGCTCTTCTAAAATCAGTGTAGAGGAGACAAACAAGATATGTTTCAAGGTTTAAGGGATTGTCCTGCTGACAGGCTAAAGGAACTGAATCTTTTGTTTTGTACAGACAAAATTACAAGGGACACTGATACAAGTATTCAAAATCCTCAAAGGCACTGACAAAGACAACCTTCTTTGTCTTTCAGAATGAAGAGTGGATTCTTTCAGAATGAACAGTGGATCATGAAGTTGTGGGCACATATATGGTATATGTGAAAGTGCATTTGCAGTACAACTAAGAACAGAGAACCACATTTACAACCAATAGGATGGAACGGCAGATACCATAGCTGCTTTCTACAAATGGCTAGATGAGGTGCAATTAACTATTTAATCAATTATTACTACCTGATGAGCCAGATGGGCCAAATCCTCTTGTTTGTAACTTTTCTTATGTTCGTATATGTTTGTGTTAATACATGTGTCAAACAAAGCAAACATGTTATATTAATGTTTTCCAAGCTAATCATTTGGAGGCTCAGTCGACAGTCATCTTCATACAATATTGGCAATTCAGATAGGCATGAGAAAGGCTATCATCTATGGTCTGCTGATTTACCAAAAATAAACTTGAACAACAGCAATATTTGATTGTGTCATTATTCCACAATGAAAAATAGAAAACGAACACTTATTGGTGTATTGCATACAGTATAATGTAGTACATGCCTTTTTAACCTTTAAAGAAACAATTACAAGAAGAGGAGTATTTTATTATCTGGAATAACTTCAGGCAACACAGGAAGAGGAACCTTTTGTCATTTAAATTTTTTTCTTACACTTTATAAAGGAAAATACTTAGCAAAAGGCCTAGGTTCTATCGTGTTAACAGCAATAAAACAGAGATATTAAACTGAATTTGGTGGAGATATTAAACTGAAAATTTATGGGGAATTTTTAGTTTTTGTTAAATACTAATAGTCACCAAAGGAGAGATAGATCAAATACAATCAGACATCAAACATGTTTATGCCCCCAATCAGTAAGAAAGGGTTGTTTGGTGTAAATAAGGTGGTAAGACTTAAAAAAGAGGAAAATAATTTAACAATGTGATTTTTTGTGTAGTAAAACCACAATGACAATGACAACAAATCTCTGGGACCACTTGCCCTGATTTTCAAAGTTCTAAAGAGATGAAAACGTTGCTTATATTTGATACATATTTAAGGCTCTTGAAAGGGATGGCATAAGAATAAATCTGTTCTAAAAGAAAATAAATCTTCAAAGCTAGGCATACCTAATTAAATTCAGAATGAATTCTGTTAACATATTAATTAAAAATACTTTGTAACTTGCCTGGTAACTCGATTTAATAACAACATTTTTAGGACACATTTAGAACTTCCTTTCTAAAACAGATTTCTCTCTTACTCATTAATTCCCATACAACATTGTTTTCAACGTGCAATTTCTTCTGAGCATCAAACACGTACATTGTGCTTGGGGATAGAACAGGGCACAAACAGATTTTGTGGAGTGATATGCATAATTGCTCTATAGAAATGATGCCCATAACCCTGGCAATTTTTAAGAGAGAAAAATAATAAAGATTTGAATATACTATTGGAAATACAGCTTCACAAAAGAGAATATTTTTTCGTTTTTCTCAGAATCAAAGCTTGGTAAACTTCTTTTTCATTTTGCATTGTTTCACAGGGAAAAGGCTATTCAATTCTAGATCTTGTAAGAAAGAACATAAGTAGGAAAAACAGTAGCACCATACAGCAGCAGATGTACTGTATGTCAAATGCATTCAGTCCTTTCTTACTTCTACATTATCTTTATGAGACAGCTGTATTTTTTTCTCATTTTTAAACAGTTCTGAATGGTTGTTAATAAGCCATAAAGGCTGGGAATAAAGAAAAGCATTTCAACTGAAACCTTTAAAAGAGATCTTAAAACCCTTCTCTACCAGCAAGCCTATCACCTTCCAGGACTATAATCTGTCTGATTTCCTATATTTTTCCTTTTAAGTATTTTTTAAGTTCCTCTGCTTCTCGTTTGGCTTTTTCTATGTCTCTATCTCTATATTGAGATTCACACAATGTGCTATACAAAATTACATCATCATCATTTTTATTATTATATATCATTTTATTCTTCTACTTAAATATAATGTGCCGAATATGTGAATTTCAAATTTTCTCATGTGCAAAAATGTCATGTCTTTCTGCTTGTCTCGGACTTAGTAAAGCTACCGATTTCAAATCTGCTGTTATTTATGAGATTGGGGGTTTGTAATTGAAACGTCAGTTAAAGATCAAACATAGTACAGCGATGCCTGGATTTAATGAGACCCTGAACTCACTAACCAATTGTTAATTACAATTCCAGTAATTTATAGTAGCTTTCCATTGGTCAGAAGCCTCTGGCATACATAAGGCAAAGCCTCAGTTAAACTTTGATTTAATGCTGTGTCGCATGACATTTGGATCTGCCTGAAGTACTCTGATCTAGTTAGCACTAGACAAATAAAATGAAATTGTGAACTCCCTCAAAACCTCTGAAGAGCAGAGTCCCTTTTTAAATTTGCAGTATTGACATTTCAGTACAAACCTCATCAATGCATTCAAGAGAGCATGTTTTCCTTTTCTCTGGACAGTCAGGGTTGGCCATACAGTAACTGTTTTGGTGACCTAGGCGAGACTTTGGAAGGGGGTCCAAGATCATGATTTGCGCATACACTACTATCATCAGCTCCTGCTCCAAACTTATTCTACTATTTTGAAGTGTTAAATAAATGAATTATATAACTAGAAAACTTGAATCAAATTTGAACAACACAAAATAAATAACTTACACACAAAAACATGAAGCACACATTTTACAAAGATAAATGATACTGTATTTTAACATTGAAAGTAATATATACATATGTTCATAACAATAAATATTGAGAAACATTGCTACTTCAAAATCAGAGCAAATCATAACTTGCAATTTTTTTCACTGAAACCTTTGTAGAGAGGAATTGTAGAAGTAAATAGGAAATTAGATTAGAAATTAGAAAACAAATGCAGTCAATAACAGGTAAGGCTGAGCAGATTGGAACGAGTTATAAAAAAATCAATTCACCTTCATACAACATTAGTGGACCAACTGCATGATTGATGCTCATGATGGTCAGTCCTTTGAGTCTTCAGCCATGGTTAACTTCAGGTATGTTTCAATCAACTTGAGCTCTCTACTTCTGCCGCTGTTACTGAGATAGTGACTGCAATCCGAAGGGCTACACGTTGGGTTCCCAATAACCCCATTTAATGAAATACAGGAAAGGAAAATAATTCGAATTTATATTAATCACATACTGTACCTGTATATTTGCTGAGCATTCTTTTGTTCTGTACATTAACTTTCACTTCTTTCTTTGGCCAGACACTGATTTTTTTTGCTGGAAACGCGCATCTTATAACTTCTAGTAAAAAATCTCATGTACAGTACATGTCTAGCTTGAAAATGTGGCATGTCTACCAGACTCAAAACCAAATGTAATACAAATTATGACTTTATTATGCATTATTACAATGACTTGCATACCTCTGTTTTGAGATTCCTAATTCAGCTCTTCTTTTCTGTGCTTTAGAAATATATTACGTGCTGAGTCCATATGAACAGGAAGTGTCATTCAATAAGAACACAATCCTCACCCAACATGTGGCTCAAACCCACAACCCTGAGATTAGGGATCACATGCTCTACTGACTGAGCTTGTCAGGCACTGGTCACAAACTCTCTCGTATTGATTCTCATGAGGATAATCCACTGCAGCAACAAAAAGAGCCACTTTTGCAAATTTCTTGCTCATATTTGAATGTGCCTTTTAAAAAATATGTTGTGGTTCTCATTGAGGAGGCCCCCTGGCAGACCTGTGGACAGGATACCAGTCCATTGCAGGGATTACCCCCAGTAATGGTCATCCCCAGTTGTGTAGACTGGAGCACTTCAGGTAAAGTACCTCACTCAAGGTACAACAGAGGCTCTGTAACAAGGACATGGACCTATAACACTGGTTTTGAGACCAGAGTCTTGCCCACTACACTCTTGCAGAACAAAATACTGCCAAATGTATTGGACAACACACCATGCATGCATATTTACCAAAGCTCAAAACATTTAGCCAATGCAACCATGCAGCTCCTTAAAATAAAACAAAGTGGCAATTAAAGTCAATCTTCAACTTTAAATCCAATGAAATATTAAATGTGCATTTTTACACGCTGAAACCAAATTCAAATCATAATACTCCAACAAAAGGCAAGGACAGTAAGAGACTGTGACAAAGAATTAACAAAGTTATCTCAAGCAGATATTTTCTCAAAGGGATATAAACCCTAATACGTTTATGTTTTGAAATTTCTTCAGGTGTATGTGTTTCAGTGATTATGGTATGGTAAAGTATGCTTTTGTTAGATTATGATCAATTGTATGCCTGTATTTACTTATAATATTCATCAAATTATCACAAATACAAATTTCTTGACTGAAAAACAAATGTAACAGACTTTGCAGTGCCAGTATTTTTGGAGGCATTTCACAGTAGACAATGTCTACCAATGAAAAAAACATTGAAAGTTTAAGTGTCTTAGTTGCAAAGTGTTTTTTACCTGCGAAAGCACAGGCATATAAAATACATTTCTCGTTACTCTGAACAACTTTAGTTTCAGTGAAACTGACATCCAGGGAGTTTTTTCTTTCTAATGACATTTTGTGCAAGCCCTGGTATTCTGCTTAACTTTAATACAAATCTTGATATTGTCCTAATCTGTATAATAAAATTATGCCATTTCTGATAGGGCAACGAGCAATTGAAAATGGAAACATTACTTGAATTGATGTTAATTGTGTATTAGCCATACTGAAATTCCTAAGAGAGGTCTGATTAAAAAAAAACATTCCTTGCAGCCATATTGAATTTCATTAGATTTATTGATCAAACACAAGTGCTCACGAAATTCAAGCAGGTGGAAGATTCAGATGAAACATGAATTGTTGGATCTGCTAGTTGCTGATTCAAATAAATTGTGTGCCAATTCAATAAAGGCCAAATGGAAGACATTGTTTTTAATACAACATTACTGTGTTAGAAAAAAAACAGTGTACTGAAAATCTTTTAATATCTTAACATGCACTCAAGGCTCCTACTGTTGTGCACAAAAAATTGACTATTGCATTAAGTTAAATTATTTCTAAAAAAATATTATCTAGTATCATTTGTCACATTGAAAACAACTCAAATAGTATTTAAACACTGCACAGCTGGTTCTACCCCTAAATTAATTTGTCTGGCTCATCATCAAGAGGCAGGCTTATAACAGCAAGACTATTTTACTTTATGGTAAAATGTTTATTTTTCAAATTGCGCTTGCATATATTCAGTATATTTAAACAAACTTTAAAAGATAATAATTTAATATAAAATGAAAAAAATAAAATCAAAAATTTTAATTAAGGTTGTTTTCCCTGAAAAAACCAAGCTTTTTATTTGTTATATACTGTACAAGATGGGAGGTCTAAACATGATGGGATTTTTTCCAGGTAAATCCTTTTACACCTTTTCCTCAAAGTTTGCTACTGAACCTTAAGTTTTGAACTAAAGAAGAGTTAAATCCATTTTAATATTTGGAATAATTACAAAACGATTAAATGAATGCAGCATGAAGCTTATGTTTTAATCATTGTATTTCTTACTTTAATAGATGAAGCTGGATGAACAATTCGATCAGTAGAAAGTTTATGAAAGAAAAAAGGAAAAATAATAATGCTGAAAATGATTATCAAAAGGTTAAAGGTGAGGATGAAAGATGCAATTTGCATAGAGTGAAGTGTTAATGTATGTCTTATATAATTAGGGAGCTGCAATACAGTGTTGTCCATTCTCTAGTACTCTCAATTCAAACAGCACTAAATACACACTAGTATGAGGAAAACCAGTTGCAGTAAAGTGGAACTTAATCTTATTGAATAAATGGTTTAATAAAAAAAAAATTAATCCCACATTAAGATGACATTTTTTTTCAAATTTATTAATCTCAGGCCTATTTAGATTCTAAATTTATTGATTCACTCAGCCACGTGCACTGTTCAACAGATCATGAGATGTGAATCAATTGACTGAAAATCTTGGATAGACACCTCTTCAGTTTAATTGAAGGATTCCCCATTTCTAGTTTCATCCATTGGGAGTCTAATTGTCTGGCTTATGAGCCTTGCAGCTGTTGAAATATTGTGGGTCTTCATCCAGTGAATCAATACAGTGAATTAGATTACCTAGAGAGTCTATTGGCCATGAGGGACTTGTAAAATACTAGTTTCATTTCAGTGTGAGTGCAGATGTCCTAACCACTCAACCTTTCTCTATAAAGCTTTAACATGGTTTGTTTTTTTAAGGCTTAAAGAACAGGTATATATATACTCTTTCTAGATACCTCAAATTATATTTTGTATTTGTTCTGGTCAGTGAATACTCCAGTCCAGTTTTGAGTTTCTGTCGAAGGTGGCCAACCTGCCTGAGAACTCTCAGTTAAATATCACTGCAGAATATACAAAGTACAAAATGTCTCAATAAATACAAGACAGATAGTGCAGGTACAATTCTATACATACCATATATGAAAAACACACATTTAACTGGCGTGTAACTGTATACATGCAATTCTCTATCTTACTTATGTCTTTGAAAAATGCATAATGATTCCAAGGTAAATCACATCTGGTTGGCTTGCTTTTTTCTAGCATGTCATTGAATTAATACTGCTGCTAAACATACTTTAAAAAATCTAAAAATGTGGTGCTAATGGTTCTGAATACAGAAGTTTTATGCCCCAACTCAAGGAACTACAGTATATACAGTACTTTTCCCCATTTGGGAATTCTGATCAAAGAACTAAAGTAAATAATAATATTTTGCTACAATCAGATTAATGATCTCCTGTTTAATTTCTCCAGTAAAAGGCAGTGTTAAATGTACAGTAGCTGTGTTGAAGCCTGAAGCAAAACACAATAATATCAACAACATCAGCATGTTGTACTTTGGGTCAGCTTACTGATGAAATACAGTAAATTGTCATTTTATATTTCTTTGGAGAGGAGAAATGACAGATTTAAATAATTTATATGGTAATTAGGCTATACAGTATGTACAGTATATAAAATGAATAAAAAGAATGCCACAAAAAAGGTACTATGATCAAATGAAAAAGTTCAGTCACTAAAAAAGTAACCGCCATCCATCATAGGATTTATTGGATTTATTGTAGGCAAAAAGGCGATGTTAGGAGGTCACAGTCACAAAGAGTAAAAGGTCCGATTTTTGTTATAGCTGAATTTAAAATTAACTCTGTCTTTAATTTATTGGCTTCTTTTGTTTTGACATTTGATTTACCCAGTTCCTGTACTCGGTCTTGTGTACTCAGTCTTGAATTTAAAATATACCTTAGTTTCACGTGTACTGTTGATGATTCAAATACTGTAGATCTTTAACAGTCTCCTTCCAAACTTGCTATCCTCATCAACTAAATAACTGTTTAATAGGTGATCGATTTATGATGGGCAGATAGGAATTTAGTTTTTTCTTTATTCTGCAAAGGTAAGTTCGTTACATTTCAGGTTACAATGAAGGAAATTTTGCAGTTCTGGAACTGATGCACAGGTCATGTCATGTGATACAACTCAAATTTTAAGAGTTTGAAAGCATCTTAAAATATACCCAATTTTGAAATAGAAAGTTGAAGGCAATCAGCTTGTAATTAAGACTTTGGCTGGAGTAAATATTAGAAGACACAGCAGGCGTTAGGAACCAGGGCTGGGAACCAGTGGGTTAAATCTCCTAAATCTCTTTGGTCATGAACAGAGAATATTGTGAGAGAATCTTATAAATTATTCAAAAACCTGAGTGGAAAAGGTTGAGACATAAGCCATGGGTTGAAAGATGAAAGAGGAGCTCTAAGTGAAAATGGAAGAAACTTTTTCACACAGTGAATTACATGTGTCTGCAGCATTTTGATACGTTGTTGAAGCTGACTCCCTTGCCTCTTTTAAGAAACAGCTCGAAGAGATCCTAGGATCAAACAAACATAATCATTTGACTACTGTACCTGCCTTGTTCTTAACCTTTTTTGAGCTCTACTTGTCCTCAACATGAAATCTTTTCGGGTGGCATGGTGGCACAGTGGTTAGCATTGCTACCTTATAATGCTGGGACCCTGGGTTCAATTTCAGGGGTGTTACAGTATGTGGAGATTGTATGTTCTCTTTGTGTTTGTGTGGGTGCCCACTGGGTGCTCCAGTTTTCTCCCACAGTCCAAACACATACTGGTAGACTAATTGGCTTCTGGGAAAACTGGCCCTGGTGTGAGAGTGTGCATGCATCTGCCAGACCCAACATTGGACTGGTGTCCTGTCCAGGGTGTACCCCACCTTGCTCCTGTTTTTTTGCCAGGATAGGTGCCAGCTCACCCACAACACTATTGGATAAAGTTTTGGATAAAGCAGTATTGGGATATTATTGTATTGGATAAAGCAGTCAAAAAATGGATGGATAGATAACGATTAGAATAATTGTATGGCACTACTTTAAGTTTGACTCTGACTTAAAAAAACACCTTTATTAGCTAGTGTTCAGCATGCAAGGGTGAAATGAAAGTAGAGGGCAAAAAACACCTTTATTAGCTAGTGTTCAGCATGTAAGGCTTTAATGAAAGTAGAGGGAAAAAAAGATATAGACATTAGGATAGTGTTGAGAGGTAGAGGCTTTAGACACCTTTATGAATAATGTGCGGAGGCAATGTTTGTTGTTTTTCCCTAATCATAAAAGGCCATTTTTTTTAAAGTTTTGAAATGCATTTGCTTTTCTTCCATAAAAGTGTACTAAAAACAGAATGGGAAACTTTAACAATGCAGCACTTTCTTTGGTCAGTAGTATGACATAAGGAAAAAAAGATGAGGTCTGAAATTGGTCCACAGGGCATGTTTTAATAATGCATGCTTCATGACTAGTTTAGACACTACTTTTGATTGAGGTCAGAAGTGTCGTCTACCTTGGTATATCACTTCTACATCACAAGACAGCAGCAGTGTAATATTTTTTTGCCTAACCCCAGTGTTTTGTGTCAACTTTTTCTGCAATTTTAGACAAAATGCAATACAGCTGCACAAGATTATAGTCACATAAAAATGCTGGTTATCATTGTATAGCAGGTTGACCATTAAACTGCCCATCTGTCCCTGAATTAAGAAATTAACAAGGAATATAATTTGATTTCAATGGACTTCAATCTTTTGTAGGTATAAATGCGGTAGTCTTAATATGGATAATACAGAGCATGTCACTCATGCTAGCCCAAATCATAATTAATCCCTTTTCTGTACTCTCCATTTTATATCCATTACCCAGTTCATTATTCAAACACTACCACCTGCAATTTGACAATTAATCTTATATAAGGACCTTTATGAATAGCCTTGTGAAAATGTAGATGTATTATATCTGTTATATAATCATACAATCCATTTGTATCCATTTCTGCTGTTCTTTGTTCAATCAACTCTAAATTGCTAGTTAAGCAAATCCTACTGGATCCTTTTGAAATTCGTTTCATGATTGGACTGGTTTTGTTATCAGACTATGAATAACATTTCAAGTAGGTACACACCTGAAGAAAGCTCCACAACTGAAATGTTGTGTCTCTTTTCTTTTTAGCATGGAATAAACCCTTGCTTGTTCCTATTGCTTATTTCATTTAATCCAATGGTACAATATCAGCAGGCTCGTGAAATCTGTTTATCTTAACTTTATTATGTGTAACACTACCTCTCTTATGTAAAATAATTATTTAATAAAGAACTTTGTCTTTGGTCAATCCAGGACATGTTGAAAAAATTCTTTCTTACAAACACCTGCATGAAGTATTCATTTAACATGGAGGCAATTTTTCATGGAAATTACTAAATGAGTGAAAAAGGAAGTTTTAAAGGCAGATTTTTTATCTTGAGAAACCAACAGCATATACTGTTTAAAAGAAGACCAGTATTGTGACTGTAACTTTAACTTAATATGATAGTAAGCCTAATATCATATTACTTATGATACTTACTTATGATATTTAGCTTAAGAAAACTTTTATGAATGATTGGAAGCAAAATTGCACTTGTGAACACTGTGCCTGTTTCTTATTGCAAAGCTTGCTGAGCAGAGGAGGAACTGTTGACAAGTATACACAAAGGTTCTGTGTTGTATTTGTGTGTTGTATTAAGGCCTGTTCTTTGTTTGGTTCTGACAATGGCAATAAGACTGCTTCATTGGTAACAATATTACAAGTTCAAGTCACTGGTTTTGGTTAGTTGGCCAGCAGCCATATCACCCTGCAACTCACCACTGGCAACCACTGAAGCTCAGCAGGAGTGAGCCTGGCCTGGAAGACCTCCTGGAAAAAACTAAGGTTGCTGCTGGAAAGGGTGTTAGTGGGACAAGGAGGGAGGGCATACTATACTGTAAAAAGGCGCTGTCCTTCGGATGAGATGTAAAACCGAGGTAATGACTCTCTGTGGTCGTTAAAGATCCCAGGGCATTTCTCGAAAAGAGTAGGGTTGTTATCCCGGACAAATTTCCCATTGGCCCAATCACTGCCTCCTAATAATCCCCATCTATGAATTGGCATCATCACTCTGTTCTCCTGCCCATTGACAGCTGATGTGTGGTGAGCTTTCTGGTGCACTATGGCTGCCGTTGCATCATCCATGTGGGGCTACAAACTGGTGGTGGTGGAGCAGAGTCCCCATTACCTGTAAAGCGGTTTGAGTGGAGTGTCTAGAAAAGCGCTATTTAAGTTTAAGGAGCTGTTATTATTATTATTAAGACCTAAATTTTACCTTGCTGTTTCCCATTCAAGTCTTGTCTTTAACTGGCAATTCATTATATGAACTATAAAATTGCAATTTATAGTTCAAGGTAAGTTGGTTACATGGCTACATTGCAAGGTAGTGCAGTGTTTAGCATTGCTGCCTTAAAATGCTGGGACCCTGGGTTCAATTTCAGGGGTGCTATTTATGTGGTGATGGTATTTTCTCTACATGTGTGTGATTTGGTGCCTGCTGGGTGCTCCAGTTTCCTCCTACAGTCCAAACACATACTGTACTGGTAGGCTAGTTGGCTTTTGGGAAAACTGGCCCTGGTCTGAGAGTGTGCATGCATCTGTCAGACCCAACATTGGACTGGTGTCCTTTCCAGGGTGTATCCCACCTTGCACCTGTTTCTTGCCAAGATAGGCGCCAGCTCACCCACAACACTGTATTGGATAAAGCAGTTAGAAAATGGATGATAAGATAATTGTATGGCACTTCTTTAAGTTTGACTCTGACTTAAAAAACACCTTTATAAGCTAGTGTTCAACATGTATGAGTAAAATGAAAGTACAGGACAATAAAAAAAGATATAGGGGTTAGGATAGTGCTGGGAGGTAGAGGCTTTAGGCAGTTTTAGGCACAGTACTTATAAATGTAAGAAACTGTTATCATTATTATTATTAAGATCTACATTTTTCCTTGCTGTTTCCCATCAAAGTCTTGTCTTTAGCTGCCAATTCATTATATAGATTTTTGATTAATTGCAATTTAAAGTTCAATAAATAACTATCACTCCATTTTCTAACTGCTTCATCCAATTCCGAGTTGTGGAGGAGCCTGGTACAAGGCTCACACCAGGCCCAATTTTCCCTGAAGCCCATTATCCTGCCAGTATACTGTATCTTTGCAATGTGGAAGGACACTGGAGCACCTAAAGGAAACCCATGTAAATATGGGGAAAACATACAGGACAAACTACTCACAGAAACAAGCACTCCAGGTATTAAACCACAGGCCTCAGTGCTGCAAGGCAGCAATATTAACCACTGCTCCACCATAATTCCCCACAATAATTAGGTAATGATCATTTTTAAATGTGTTCTTTAAAACAGTAGTTCCCGATCCACGTCTAACTGATATGATAACTTTGTCTTTTCGGTCATTTTCTACATTGAAGGCAAAGTGATTTAGGTTTTCAAATTAGGACATACTGTACATGTTTTTTTATTTCTGCTTCCAGCTCCTAAAAAGTTGAATAGGATGTAATTAGTATAAAACCTGTACCAATTTCAAATTCAGAGCTTCCCTTATTCAGCTGTGCTGTGTGAATTGTAACTATTTGGACTGTTGTAGAAGGAAAAACAGGTGGCATGAGTGACTTGATATTTTCTCATTCCCACCTATCTTTGTTCATCATAAACCCATTTCCTTTTAAGAGCTGTTTAATCAGAAATAAGCACAAGTAGGAGAGGCTGCTTACAGATCCATATGCTGAAGCTGTCAGTAATAGTAACTTTCAGAGTTCAGAGCAAAAATAATTTCGAAAAGTTTAAACAATCTTAACAGGGTTCATATACTGGGAGTAAATAAGCTAACTGAATAATGTACATTGAGGTCAAAAGAACCATTCACTGACTGTACAGCGTGCACTATCTACATTGCTGAATAGAATCTGACTGCTGTCATGCTAAGATTAACTAAATTTGCATTTTTTTCTTATGTTTTGAATAGGATAAAACTCTTTTTCCACTTTTGATTTTCCCAGTTACTTTCAGCATTGCAGTAACCATCCATTACCCACAGCTTAGTGGTTTGGATTTTCTTAGGTTCAGAAAATGATATTTGGAGTGGCTGAAACTGTCACATACTATGATTGTCAGAACAAGATTTTCTTATGTGCATCAGTTTTTTTAAAGAAAAGCAGTCACTTTAGAAATAAAGCAGGACAGTGTCTGTTCAGGCTTTTGTACAGATCTCTTTGTACTTAGGTTTTGATGAATTCCCCTGTGCAGAAGCATGTCTCTTGTCTCAGGAATCATATATATTGTTCACACCCATACTTTCTATGTTGGACTGGAGCAGTTTGGATTTACCTCGAAAGAAGTAACTGCTGAAAACATTACCTTTCTACTCTTGTGGATAAAATACTTTCTCATGACCTGATGCTGATGCTTGCTTTCACCTCTCTCTGGCTTCATGCATGATCATCAAATAGCTTAGAATTCATTTATAGAAATTAAGATGTGGAATAGCTTTTTACTTTTTAAAATACAAATAAGATTTTTTACATTTGCATGTTTCATGAACAGCAACTGTTTACCTTGGTAACAAATAGAGCAAAATAATAGTTTCACTTCATTTTAAACCACAAGCCTTACCTACTGTAGGTAAGTGATAGGCTAATCCTTTAACTGTTCCTGTGTAGTACACATTTAAGTCACCTGAATTGAACAAGACTGCAATAATGTATGAAACTTCACAGACAAATCAATGATACTAATTATATTCTTTAACCTATTCTTATTGTTTGATGCATTTTTCTGAAGTTCTTATTGTTCCTTGCAGTTTTAAACGACCATGGTTGATTAGTGTTATTGTGCTATTCAAGCTTAGTTGTAACTATTACCTTCACTGCAGTTGGAAATCTACACATGTTTTATTAAAAAACTCACAGTGGTTCAGAGGTGTTCAACCAAGTAAAAGTGCTTGGCTGTGATTGATTGGTTTGACTGGGTTGAATAGGCTGCAGTCAGTCAAGATATGCTTGGTATGCTTTACAACAGTGATTCCTGGTACTGGGCACCCACAAGACTGCAGTATTGTCAGTGTGAGCGTGTCAAATGGCAAATGGCTCGGACAGGTGAACATGCTGGAGGAGTTCTTACAGGAGTCCTCGCTCTCCCAGTGAGGAACAGGGACTGTAGTTCCAAGCAGGTTAGCTACCAGCAATTTCAAACATCAGAAGGTATACAGCAAAATAATTAGCCATTTAAAAATTAACAACTGGAAAAAAAAATAGACTGCTAAACTCTCCCTTCTACTTTGCTACTCTTGTTACTGGTTAAATGATGGAAATTAGAGTGAATGCTATACTAGAAGAATACTTACAAAGCAAAGGCATTTTAAAAGACAGGCAATATGGATTTAAGAAGGAACGATCTTGCTGAATTAAAGCAAGGATAGGCAAATTCTGCTCCAGTCCAAGGTTCCTGTGGTTTTTAGATGCATCAGATAAAAACCTGGAAAACAGAGCTGAACTTAGTTCAATAAGATGTCAAGTCTGAGGAGGAGTGAAAACTAGAAACAAACACAACACGTACCGTAGATCAGGGATTCCTAACCCTACGCTAATGCACACTACACAATATACTGGAATTTTAAATAAGCTTTGATAAGGTACCTCACAAGTTAATTCTCATATGAAGATCTATTAAAATCCATGGCAATTACAGTGCCTTGCGAAAGTATTCGTGCCCCCTTGAACTTTTCAACCTTTTGCCACATTTCAGGCTTCAAACATAAAGATATAAATTTTTTATTTTATGTGAAGAATCACCAACAAGTGGGAAACAATTGTGAAGGGAACGAAATCTATTGGATTTTTGAAACTTTTTTAACTAATAAAAAAATGAAAAGTGGGGCGTGCAAAATTATTCGGCCCCTTTACTTTCAGTGCAGCAAACTCACTCCAGAAGTTCAGCGAGGATCTCTGAATGATCCAATGTTGTCCTAAATGACTGATGGTGATAAATAGAATCCACCTGTGTGTAATCAAGTCTCTGTATAAATGCACCTGCTCTGTGATAGTCTCAAGGTTCTGTTGAAAGCGCAGAGAGCATCATGAAGACCAAGGAACACACCAGGCAGGTCCGTAATACTGTTGTGGAGAAGTTTAAAGCCGGATTTGGATACAAAAAGATTTCCCAAGCTTCAAACATCCCAAGGAGCAGTGTGCAAGCGATCATCTTGAAATGGAAGGAGTATCAGACCACTGCAAATCTACCAAGACCTGGCCGTCCCTCTAAACTTTCAGCTCAGACAAGGAGAAGACTGATCAGAGATGCAGCCAAGAGGCCCATGATCACTCTGGATGAACTGCAGAGAACTACAGCTGAGGTGGGAGAGTCTGTCCATAGGACAACAATCAGTCTTACACTGCACAAATCTGGCCTTTATGGAAGAGTGGCAAGAAGAAAGCCATTTCTCAAAGATATCCATAAAAAGTCTCGTCTAAAGTTTGCCACAAGCCACCTGGGAGACACCCCAAACATGTGGAAGAAGGTGCTCTGGTCAGATGAAACCAAAATCGAACTTTTTGGCCACAATGCAAAACGATATGTTTGGCGTAAAAGCAACACAGCTCATCACCCTCAACACACCATCCCCACTGTCAAACATGGTGGTGGCAGCATCATGGTTTGGGCCTGCTTTTTTTCAGCAGGGAAAGGGAAGATGGTTAAAATTGAGGGGAAGATGGATGCAGCCAAATACAGGACCATTCTGGATGAAAACCTGTTGGAGTCTGCAAAAGACCTGAAACTGGGACGGAGATTTATCTTCCAACAAGACAATGATCCCAAACATACAGCAAAATCTACAAAGGAATGGTTCACAAATAAACGTATCCAGGTGTTTGAATGGCCAAGTCAAAGTCCAGACCTGAATCCAATCGAGAATCTGTGGAAAGAGCTGAAAACTGCTGTTCACAAACGCTCTCCATCCAACCTCACTGAGCTCGAGCTGTTTTGCAAGGAAGAATGGGCAAGAATTTCAGTCTCTCGATGTGCAAAACTGATAGAGACATACCCCAAGCGACTTGCAGCTGTAATCGCAGCAAAAGGTGGCTCTACAAAGTATTAACGCAAGGGGGCCGAATAATTTTGCACGCCCCACTTTTCATTTTTTTATTAGTTAAAAAAGTTTCAAAAATCCAATAGATTTCGTTCCACTTCACAATTGTGTCCCACTTGTTGGTGATTCTTCACATAAAATAAAAAAATTATATCTTTATGTTTGAAGCCTGAAATGTGGCAAAAGGTTGAAAAGTTCAAGGGGGCCGAATACTTTCGCAAGGCACTGTATATACACATTGATTGAGAACTGAACACAGCATAATGTCTAATTATGTAGATCTCGTATACAATTATTAACAAACATTGTGGGAGTGGGAGGAGCTGCGGTGAGCACCGGTATTTAGTCATCGCCCCGACTGTGGGATGGGGCAAAGGTGTGAGGTTAGCGAGAACCGAAAATAACAGAAGAAAAAGGTACAAAAAAAACAAAACAAAAAGAAAAATACACAGCTGTGCACTGCAACATCCAGGCTGGGCTTACCCTATTTAATGAGGTCCAGCCTGGGAATAATTAGATAGATAGATAAGACTTTATTGATCCCAAAGGGAAATTGATTAAATTGATGATGGGAAAAAGAACCGCTTAGCACAGCGGTAACCAGACTGGACTTACCCTATTTATCGGGGTCCAGTCTGGAAGAGCAGGTGCGAAGCCAGAAAAAAAAAAAAAACGACATGTGAAAGAGGTCAGCCTGCCCCGATATACAGTATATACAGTACATGACAGGACAGGCAAAAAAATAAATAAAAGGAATAAAAATGACCGCCTTACATTCGGGTAAAATCCCCTTCGGGACTGGGGGTGGAAGTTCTTCCTCTTATGGGGGTTTCCCTGCTCATCCCTTCAGGGTGTGTTCAGTTGTTTTTTTAACGAGTCTTCACAACTGTGGCTCGTCCTCAAGCAGCCGGTACAGCTGTGGCTACTAAGGTAACGTGTCGCCCTTCATCCAGGGATCTGCCTCCACACTGAACATGTCCCCATGTAAAGCCACACAAATTATACTAAAACCGGGGGGAATGGCAAATACAAACACACCAGATAATTGCAAAGATTCAGTAATGTTGAGGGAAATTCTTCAGAGGAGCAGGACACAGTCTTGTGCAGATTCATTTTTATTGAGCTCTCAATTAGGACAGCAACTCACGCTGGGCCTGCCCCGCCAAACAGACAAACTGCAAGGGTTTCCCAGATCTTATATACAGTCAGAAAGAAGTTTGTTTCACTATCTGAGTGCTTGTCTTGTTCTTTGATATGTAATCACTTCTTATCCTGCTCTAGGTTCTGTCCTTTGATATGCAGCAGACATATCAAATCCTGTGTATGGTATGTTTGTGGGTGTTGGTCCTATCTTTTGTTATGTAGCGTTAAGTCACTGGGGCTGCTAAAACAAGTCAGCTTTATTGCACCTTAGGATAATTTTTGTTGAATGGCAAATTAACAGACCCCAGGAACACATTCCACAATGTGATTAAGTGGTAATATTGCAATTCTGGATATGTGATATATTTACATGTCCGATTTCAGTAAACCTGTAACATTTGACATTGATAAGTGAAGAATAATTAACATACAGTAGAAAGGATGAATATATACTATACATATCACATGGATGATTCAAGCAGGGAAATACAGTATGCATGAAAAATACCTGGATAGAGAAATATGGGACCTCTTCAAAAAAATGTGGGAAAAGCAAAACAAAAAAAAGTTTGGTATGAAATTGTAAAGTTTCAGAATATAAGAAAATGTATGAATGAGAAATTGCTAGCAGCTTGTTTTGTGGCTAGTAGCTAATTGACCCAAGGATCTATATTGCAAAGTTAATTAAAAAAAATTACACAGTGGAAGATTTGTCAATGCCTTTGAGGAATTTAAATACTTTAATCATAACTATGAGTCTCTCATAGTCCTCTGTTTAGAATGAAAAAAAGGCAATGTTTTTGTAGTCTGTCAATGTAGGCCATTCCTCTGTGCCCCAAGATCTATCTGGTTACTCTTCCATTTTAAATCTATGGAAACTATGTTACAGCTTTAGAATGCAGCAGAAAACCTCATATAATAAAACTAGTGTATTCAGTTTTTGTAAAGAAATAGTCTTTGAAGGAGTTCAACAGGCATAATTCCTGAACTCAGGGGTTTCTCATATAAGGACAGGTTAAAGCAGCTAAATCTATACAGTCAAGATCAAATTTGTGCCAAGTACAGTACTTGTAACACAGGCGATCATTTCAGAGTCAGTAGTGAAACAAATGCTAAAGCACACCATTGAAAATTAAAAGAATATCCATGTAAAACACAGAATAAGAAAAAAAAACGTTTTTAATTGTGGGTGTTTGAAACAAGCACCCGAACCAAGTGGTTGAGACCTTTCAAGAAACATCTGGACAAAATTTTAGTTTCATTAAGCAAATCTACTAAATGAGCAAAATGGGCCAGTTTTCTCTCATGATTATTCATCCTTACTTTTTATTTCCACTGTTAGCATCCTAACAGCTTTGAACACTAAAATACCGCTGTCTTGTCTTTGTTTTCAAGACATTGTTTTGCACGCACAGTTTTGAGTATGTGACTTGTGACCACTAGCTGAAGTGTAAGTAAAAAGGTTATCTTCTCTAAGATAATGATGCTGATCTCTGAGTGGAGTGAATTGGACATCATTGCAAATGTATGGAGAATGACAGAAAGCACAATAATGTGGCCCTGCCCTTAGCAGGTCACCTTCTATCTGGGGTTTGCATGCTCTCCCGTGTTTATGGAACTTTACTCCTGAAGCTAAAATTTAATTTAATGGAATTAAATTAATTTTAATTTTTTTCACTTGTATTAATGGATTATCTGGAAATAATTTCAATTCACTCTCCCCTGTTAAATGTAATCTCCTGTCTATGCAGCAGCTAACAGCTAACACCTTTGAAATTTAAAATACATGCATCAAATCCTAATGTTTTGTGAAGAAGTAATTACAAACAGCAGCGATCTCAGGACTTTCAACTCCCTGAAGTTGAATTTGTTATACTAATCAATTTGTTATACAATAGTTTTTGTCCCATTACAATGTCTAATTTGAAGTATTTGTACAGAACACATACCGTAGAAAGAACATAATATGCTCAACGAATAAATAGAAAATAATGATTCATATAAAAAAATAATGATGGAAGATACATTATCTTTAAAATATCGTTATATAGCTATAGGTGACTAGGAAGTGTCTCTAAGAGTTAAGATAAAGTGTATAACAACTGACAGTGCAAATAGCTTCAAAGCGAGGGGGTTTTTGCCGAGATATACAGTATAGGGTCAGGAATCTGTGATCATAGAACATCATAAAGTTTACCTTGGTTTCACCTTAGATAATTAAGTTCTGGTTGAATGATTTAGTGTCATTCAACAATGTAGAGAACATAGATTTCATGTGCCTCTAACTATACCAACTGCTTAGGTATATTCAGGAGAAATCACTTACAAATTGGTGGTTATGATTATTTTATTACCTTGTATTGACTAAACCTCTCATTCAATTCCTGTTATTCTCAATTTCTCAACTCCCCATTTATAACAATACCCATCATCACCATCATCAATATTATTATTATTATTATTATTATTATTATTACTGGTGTTATAAGAAAGTAAATATAATTGATAAATAAATATAACAAGAGATATCGTGTTACAGGTCTGAATAATTTTAAACACGGTAGTGGTTATAGCCATTGACAGTACTTGATATGACACAAGGGCATTATATTGTGGGACATTTTAATCAATAGTAAACCTTTTTTTTATTTTGGAGACTCAGAGAGGTCAAAACACTGATTGGATAAAATTGGGACTTTCAAAATTCTGTTCAATTGATGGATTCCCAGGAACTCTTGCTCATTTCATGGAACCTGGAAATCTAATAACCAGATGCACCATACTAGATAACCACAAACAGAAAGCAATTGAGACATAATGGCATGAAAGAGTGGCACCAATTCTATGTGGTATTCTGTTACAGAGTGACACCTTGAGAACATGCAATGCTTAGACAATGCTTGAAATGACTTATGTGGAACCTCTAGATTCTCTCTATAGTCCAGAACGTGTCTCATTCACATCCTTCCCCTTTGGATCCCTGAAAATTGGACTTTGAGATCAAAGTTTGACATTGATAAGAGGTTTCAATGGACTATGCAATTGTGTCTTATACAGCAACCATAAGCTACTTGAACAGTACTGAGAATCAATTAAAGTGCATGTTTTGCAAAGCAGGGGATCAATATAGAGGTTATGCAGTCCAATTCATGGTGCCTGGTCTGTTATATTATTTAGAAGTTGCCTTTGCTTTTGAACAGCCTCAATAAAAACATACTGTATTCTCTATCTTTCCACTGCAAACTCAGATTGGACATTTGGGTAGCACTTTCTGCAACCTAGCAGTCTTGCTCAGCGATAACTTACTTTGTTTAACACAGACAAGGTAACATAAAGCATTATATGAAAACACAAAATATTTAAATGTTTTAAAATCAACTATTTTGTTACTAATTGTTAACATTAACAGTGATTCCAATAATTTCTAAACTTTGCATGCCAGTACTTTTGTCGGATCAGCAGGTTTAAAATGCAGCTCAACTCCACAGGAGTATCAGAAAATGTGTTTGTGGAGCATTTAGCAAAATGTTCAGTAGTGGGAGTACAGTGTTTCATTTGTTATTTTTAATGATTACAAATGTCAGTACACCTGTTCCAGTCAGGAAGAGATGATAAATGCTTCATGCTAAATCAGAATTTTCAAGCACTCCAGATAAATTTACACAGCAACCCCAAATGTTAACATAAAATAACTATAGTTATATATTGCAGGCATTCTAGTTACAGGGGTCAAGTGTATCACTGGCGTGTTCAACAGCCAGGTAATGTACAACACTGCCAAACCCAGAATCACAATGGTCTTGGTTTACTGCTTCATAGAATGTTTTAAACTATGGAGGAGTTTAATTTTAATAATAACCTGATATGCCCAGTAGTTTATACAGGCTGTAATGAAATATGAATTTTCTTTTTTCGGGGGCCTGGAACCTACTATCATTTATTTGATTTTAGTATGTACAGTATATGTAGCCTGTAATGTAGTATTAATTTTAGATGAAAACATATACTGTATTGAGGAGTGTTTTTTTTTAAATTAGGAATGGGAAACTTTGGCTTAACCAGTTTGGTTGAAGGACCAACAACCTGGCCATAGGACAAGAACATTAGGACCTCATGTAGAGTAAGGAGTTAATGAAGGATAACTCCAAAGAGAGGGTGGAGCAGGGAAGCACAAAGACAAATGTGAGGAAGAGAAGAACTTACCATAGTATGTAAAGCTTTTTTGGGCAGTGACGTCATGAAGGATGATAAATTAGTGCAGGAGAGGTGGAAGAACACTTATCTGACATTGCCATACGAATTTGTGCACGTGATAGAATAATTAACCTAACCTAGTCATTTCAGAGAACATTATTGGATGTACAGTAACATCCTAAAAACAATTTACTTCCAGAATAACATCATGTTTACAAATGGTTTATGATGCGCCTTCAGACATCACCTTTGCGATCTTGAAAAACGTTCACTGTTTAACATAATTGTTTTTGATATGGATGAACCAGAGCACTGACACATAAGTTATAAGAGCTATTGTTGTCTCCTCCATAGGCTAATTCTCTGTCTAAGCTGAGAGTGCTGAGAGCACGTAACCTTTTAAAAATGAGATTCCTTCATGTGGTTATGGGTTATGTTTATTCCTTTACCTCTGTGGAAAAGGTCTTCTCATACATATAGTGCCTCAGGGATGAGGAGTCTGGTCATCAGCCTTTGGCCTTCTTTCCCTAGGTCGTTGCATGCCTAAGATTTAACAAATAAAAAATGAATATATTAGTTGAAAATGAATACATATGTACTGTATCGTCAAGAATGACATTTGGAAAGTGCAGCCACAAACATTAATATATTTTATAATGGCTTTAACCTAAACATTTTATTAGTTTTTAGATATCAATTGATTAAACTAAGAATTTAAATAATTAATTTGGCAAATTGTTTTCCGACTATTTTCAAAACCTATTTTTTTTTCATCTCAAACTACAATTTCAGTGCTCATAAATTCAAGATTCACAAGTGTTACCACAGATGACATTTGATCTTTTGAAGCTTTGCTAATTTGTGAGCCTGATATAGTGAAACAGAGGATATGAATACTTACAGAGTTCTATGCTCTTTTTAGAGCCATCCAGGGTCTTTCAATATTGTTATGAGCTAAAAGGGTGAACATCTTGAGTATGAAAGTGCTACAATTAAATTGTGTTGTTTCTTAAATATCTCAAACTACCGTAGTATTACTGTAGATCATGATACTCTGTCTTGCATGTTTGTTTTTTGTTGTTTTTTTGTGTCAATCACTATTTAAGATTCTTCTCAGAGATGAGGGACTTGAGGGGGTCGATGTTCTAAAAGGAATCAGTCTTTTAACAAAATCATCACTGTTATCCAGTGTCACAAAACTACAAGTCTAACACACCAAAAGTTCACTAGCTAGCCCTTTTTTGTATGGTTGACAAATCACTAGAAAGAAAAAGGGGTTAGTTATTTTTTTGTTGAAATACGTGAAGCTTGAAATTGGGACGAGGCATTTTGAATAGATTTGTTTCCATCTATTTAATTGTGGCTGGTTTTAAAAGATTGTCCACTTCATGTCAACACAGAAACAGCATTGTTTGCAAGATAATTTAAAGCCATTGATTTGGTGTTTGCATTTTGTGTTTAGATTGAGGACAACTGACATGGGAAGCAATTTGCAATACTCAGCAACCTTCATTCTGCGGAACAATGCAAGACTATTTACTGGGCCAGTTACTTTCCTGATTACTGCAATCTGCTATCACCATGGAAAATAATACTTTTAAAACAAAATCTTTATTCTATATCACCAGAAACAAATGTAAATGTAATTTATTTTTTTGTGAGTCTTTTATATTGTCCCAAACACAAGACGTAAATGGAACTGTTCTGTATTAGCTATTTTCAGTTCTTAAAAAGAAATGATGGGAACAACTGCTACTGTTTCCTCCTCACATAAAACGGATTGAATTTCCTTGGTGGTCACTGGGATGGAAGTAGCCTGAAAAATGTCTTAATACTACGAATGAGTACTAATTTTCAGAAAATTGAGGCTTGATTTTTTTTCACCTGTAGATGAACTGCTGGCAAAACTCCTCATTTGATAGTAAATTAATTTGACAGACAGCATGCCATGGGGAAAAACAGGTTTTCAGTGCTTACTTAATATGTTTTTTTTTTAGATTTTTCCTAGTGTTATATGTTGAATCATATTGCATATATCTTAATCCCATTAGGATTTTTTTAAAGCTACATAATTAAAAATGTAAAGCAGTTACAGGGGATCTAGATGATTAAAAATTGCTTTTTATTTTGTATGGTAATTTGTGATTTCTTGTCCTTGTATAAATACTGATGCACAATGAAAAAAATAACACTCATACGTCAGTAGTGCATGAGGCACATTTGCACATTTGCAATCTCAAACATTTTGAAATAGTAAGCAAAAAGCTGGTTAAAAGAGTCATATTTTTCCCATAGATAACAAAATGGTCAGCGCTTAGTATTTGAATTTCATTAAAATTTCCAAATGAAATCATTATGAATCTGTATAAAAAAATATTCTAAAGACAATTTTAATTACCTGCAGAACAGCAAAATAAACCTTGCTTAATGAGAATGTCCTAGCTGCTACTGGTGTGATTGAAGGCAGCCTGTCTTTTAGACAACCTGCACTGATAATGGCAGAAAACTGGCTTTGTGAGGGACAGGTCACATTGTGGAAGGTGGAGGACCACCACTTTGGTCCAGGATCATCATATCTGTCTGAACTAGGGCAGCCACTAACGATTATTTTGTAAACAATTAATCTCTCGACTATTTTTATCGATTAATCTAACAACTAATTTAATGCAAGTAGGCATATTAATGTTTTCCATCTTTAATTGTGATTTACATACATGTTTATTCATAGACGTCGTGAATACAGCTGCTAGATTATTTTCTGTAACCAACGGGGTTGGCTTTGCTATGTATCTTGTTAAACAGGCATAAAGAGGCTAAATAATGTTTGTAAAGTATAAAATGATACCAACTGAAAGCATAGGGCAGGGGACAGCAACTTATATCTCTTGAAGAGAAGACTGAAATTAAAAAAATTAACAGTTAATTTTGGCACTGCAGACTCTGGTACAGGCTCGTGCCCTTTTCTGAAGCCAATGTCTGCACAACGAGCAATCTTTTTTTTTTAATTACCACTGTTTGTTATTGCTGTCATCACATTTAAATATTATTTAGGCCTTCCTTTTCAGTGCGACTTCTGTGCATCGTTTCTTTGCAGTTTCTCTCAACATTTGATTTCTGATTGTTTGACAATTTCTTGTCACATATTACAGTAAATATAAACGGAGATTAGCAGGGCTGACTATAAATGCGAATAAATCATGTTTAAATTCTTGATGTTCCTCATTTCTGAACATTGTAAACAGTAGGTTACAACATAAGGGTAACGTGCATTCTTAAACCGGCAACAATCCTGTGTTCTTCGCTATATTTAAAAATACATATTTCCGAGTTAGCCTGATCGTTTGTTGAATGTGATGTATTTACAATTTAATTCCAGGAGAAAATGCTTAAAAATAACTTAATAAAGCTCTCATATGTTTATATAGGTTTATATTGCTGGTCAATTTTGACAGCCCGTTAATTTGTATTTTTGTTTTGGTCCCACAAGCTGACAGTTAAAGAGCCACAGGTTGCCGACCCCTGGAATATATATACTGTATATATCTGGCAAAGGGTGAAAATGCTACTCTGCCCGTAGTAAAGCTAGCAAGTGCATTTAGCAGACTAGTTGATCGTATTTAGGTATCGATATTTGGAGGGACCTTCCTCAGCAGAATGTGGTGCAGCTGCCGCCATGATTAGCCTACTCAAAAACTGGACAGAGCATTGTAGCATCCTATTAATGGAGCGCAATCTAAGGTGGAGGGGGGAGGATTAGTCAATTAAGTAAACACGACTAGATTGTTGTTTTTGCGTCAATTAGTTGATTACCTCGATTAATCGCGGCAGCCCAAGTCTGAACCATCTCTGCCACCATTTTTAGATGGCTGTGGCCACAGCATAGAATTCCAGAAAAAATATCCCAGGCATCAGCAGAATGATTACAGCTCAATGCTCAATGTCGGTATGAAAAAAGTCTGCAAGTTTGTAAGCAGAACAGGGCTAATGTGATGAAAACTGAGAGAATATCATCATCTCCTGTGGGCTAGAGGACATCTGCAGTGGTGAGAGAGAGAACGATGAATTCTGTTATTCACCAATACAAGTCATTTTTCCCTTGAAAGACTTAAGATGATGAATTTTATGCAGACTACTGCATTGTCCCAGCCAGGCAGCAGGACAGTGGAGGTCTGATGATGTATGGTGGAATCTACTTTAACACAAGAACACCTTTAGTTCCGTCTTAGTACGCTGCGATTCATCATCAAAACCTACAGTGAATTGTTCGATCCTTTACCCAACAGTTATTCTGTTTCTGCAAGTCATTTGAGAAGGGTTGATTTTCCATTGTGAAATTGCAAGACTACACAGTATAATGTGCATAATATTTATCATTGTAATGGAATGGATTCCACAAAAGAATGTTGTGGTTTTGCTGTAGCCATCATTTTTTCATGTCCTGGGGCCTTCAGATTATCCATTGAACCAACTTGCTAATGTCATCTAACAGGAGACAATAGTGATTGGACAATCTTCACCATCAGGCTACAGCTGCAAGGGAAGAGTAGCTGAACATCTCGCACTATCCAGTGCTGCCACTTGGGCCATGTGCTCCAGGAGCTCTGATTTCTTTTCTTCTCACAGTCCAAACACATACTGGTAGATTAATTGGCTTCTGTGAAAATTGGTGTGATGTGTTCATGTCTGTGTCTGTCTGCCCTGTGATGGACTGTCATCCCATCCTGGGTTTATCCTGCTTTGCATCTGTTGCTTGCTAGGGTTGGCTCCAGATGCCCCACAACCCTGATTTTGGAAGAAGAGGTTAGAAAATAGATGGATCAGTGCTGTCATGCCTGCTTTTATACTCAGAAATATACAGTTGTGACAGTAAGTAATTTCTATTTCAAAGCTGCACCAACACATCAGAACAGAGTTTATCTTGGTTTTTGTGGTGTTAATGCAAATTTGAAAGCAAATGACTCCCCACTTGGTCAGGAAACCAGTCCATTTATACTAATTTTGTAATGTTTCATTGTAACAGTTAGTGCTGTTGATATTTATTGCAGTTTAATTTCTGTGATTAAATTCATTAAGCCTAAGACAGGTGGTGTTCTATGGTTATAGGTAGTCTATGATTTTTTTTCCTTATTCCTTATGGACTAGTGTTTTGCGTTCCTGTTTTAAAGTAAAAATGTCTTTAAAACAACTAGTGGTCAAGACAAAGTGGACCACATAGATTTGATTTATGTTCAAGTTGTTTATTGGAAAGTTATGCTTTATGTTTCAGTATATTTATATGACCATGATATATGAAGTATAGTAGTTATTGCTCTGTGGGTTTTTACTATCTAATAGTTTTGTAAAGATGAACTATGTACCTGAAGCATTACTCTACTAAATTGAAGGAACCCAAGGGATGTTTCAATTTCATACAAGAATTCACTTTTGATCTCATATAAATGGATGCTCTACTACAGGTTGAAGTTTGATATTTCTTTGTGAATCAATGTGGAATGCAGCCAATGTTGTTGCTGTTCGCATGAAAGAAACTTAGAAAGCAATTTCTATCGTTTTTAAACTTGCTGAAATGCTGAAATCTGTACAAGAAACATATCCTTTAAAATAATATTTTGTGAAAATCACTGAAATTTTTTAAATTATTTTTTTCCATCCTTATATTACAGGAAATCCATACAACCAAGCAAGAGCAGCAGAAATAACAACAGCTTGTCATTATGCGTAATAAAAGACTCAGGAAATTGTGTTTGTTGTGTTGGACCCTGCCATTATAATAAATAATAATAATACAACTTATAATAATAACAACAACAGCAATAATAATAATAATGTAATTTTATATACAAGAAGATTTCATTACAGTGAATCTCAATGTGCTTCACATAAAAATGCACACAAAAAAAGTTAGAGAACAGATAAAATACTAAAAAGGAAAAAGACAGGAAACCAGACAGATTACAGTACTGGAAGCTGATAGGGTTGCTGGTAGAGAAGGGTTTTAAGATTTCTTATAAAGGTTTCAGTTGAAATGTTGGTAATAGTTTTCTTTAATTCCAGTCAATATGGATAATTAACAACCATTCAAACTGTTTAAAATGAGAAAAAAATACAGTTTCTCATAAAGATATTGTAGAAGTAAGAAAAGGACTGAATGCATTTGAGATGCTTCTTCTGCTGAATGGTCCTACTGTGTTTTCTTACTTATGTTCTTGCTCTCAATTTCTGAATTTGATTATCCTATCCCCTGCTTAACAGTACAAACTGAAAAAGAAATTTAACATCCTCTTCGTGATATTGTATTTTCAATAATATTTTCAAAATGTAATTTTTTACTTTTAAAAAATTGTCTTGATTATCAAGTGATATTTCTGTACAGCAATTTTGCATATCACTCCACAAAATCTGTATTATACCCTGTTCTAACACCAAGCCCAACATACAGCAAGTGTTTGATGCCCAGAAGAAATTGTACATTGAAGACAATGTTGTTTGAGAATTTAAAGTAAATTGTGTTTTTGTCTCTATTTCCCTGTGAGTTTGTCTCTTCATTATCTAGTCTTGTTTTCTCATACAGACGACAGGGCTTTACTTTATGTAATTCTCATTAAACAAAGGTATGTTGCTGAGAGTGTAAAAATCATGCTAACAGATTTTCTTCATGGTGTGATGTGTTATTACTTAAATATAGCTTAATGAGTTAGAGAGAAATCTGTTTTAGAAAGGAAGTTCTAAATGTGGCCCATAAAATGTCATTAAATCTTGTTGCCAAGCAAGTTACAAAGTATTTTTGAATCATGTGTAAACAGAGTTCATTTTGAATTAAATTAGCCTAGCTTTGAAGAATTATTTTCTTGTAGAACAGATTTATTCTTAAGCCATACCTTTTAAGAGCCTGAAATATGAATAAAATACATGAAGCTGGGTCTTTTTCATTCCGTTAGAAATGAGAAAATTAGGGCAAGTGGTCCCAGAGATTTGTTGTTGTTGTTGCTGTCATTGTGGTTTTACTACACAAAAACTTCTGTTTGCTGATTCATTTCTCCTTTTAGATTTTATTTTTCTGTCTTACACCTCCTTTATATCATTTTAACATTCAAGAAACTGCATTTTACTGATTGGGGACATAAATATGTTTGATGTGGGGTTAGTATGTAATCTATCCCTCCTAT
This sequence comes from Lepisosteus platostomus, assembly GCF_059453375.1. Lineage (NCBI taxonomy): Eukaryota > Metazoa > Chordata > Actinopteri > Semionotiformes > Lepisosteidae > Lepisosteus > Lepisosteus platostomus. The sequence goes on from NC_142611.1 coordinate 19,090,003, forward strand.
GATAACTGTATTATTTAATGAAAAGTTAAAGAAGTAAAGTCTAAAAGAAGTAACAAAATATCAGTTTTTTTTTTTTTGCTGTAAACACAATAACATGATGGTCCTTTCCTAGTATGTTCCTTCAAATATCTTAGGAACATAAATAAAAATGACAAATATTTCCTTGTTGCCTGAGGTTATTTCAGAAAATAAAATACTCCTCTTCTTGTAAATGTTTCTTTAAATGTTAATAAGACATATACTACTGTAGGTTAAGAGTCAGGAAAACGCAATACATTTTAGCTACACCTGTTAAAATGCCAGTGCATTCAATGCCAAATGCAACAGTTTGAGACATTGAACCACTTTCTTTCAATCTTTGGCTTTTTGGGGATTTAGACAACATCCCCATTTAGGGCAAAGCAGTATATAGAACCATATATGCAAGGAAAAATAAAAGTGCAGAGAACATTAAATTATCACTTTTCCCTAAATTCACTTCTGTCCTAAAACACAGCCATACAATCAAACATCCTCTATGTTTTCAAATAATACTATCCCTAACCCTAGCTAAGGGTTTGGGTAGTAAGGGTTCGGGGTCAGATTTTCTTCAATGCAATCTAACTCTGATTTAAGCAGAAAACATTACTCAGGGCATCAAAATATTAGTCTGAAAAGACTTAGCAGCCTTGCCACACCAAGCAAAATGTATCAACTGTGGTACAATTTCATTTCTTGACAAGAATTCTCTTATTGGAAATTTGGTGTCGAATCATACTCTCCATGAGCACGGAATCAGCGTTAAATAGGTTAAGAGTAAGGAAAGCTCAATGCATTTTAGCTACACCTGTTAAAATGCCAGTGCATTCAATGCCAAATGCGATAGTGTGAGACATTTAGCCACTGTCTTTCAATCCTTGGCTTTTTGGGGATTTAGACAACATCCCCATTTAGGGCAAAGCAGTATATAGAACCATATATAGTATGCAAGGAAAAATAAAAGTGCAGAGAACATTAAAATATCAGTTTTCCTGAAATTCACTTCTGTCCTAAAACACAGCCATACCATCAAACATCCTCTATGTTTTCTAATAATACTAACCCTAACCCTAGCTAAGGGTTTGGGTAGTTAGAGTTAGGGGTCAGATTTTCTTCAATGCAACCTAACACTAATTTAAGCAGAAAACGTTACTCAGGGCATCAACATATTAGTCTGAAAAGACTTAGCAGCCTTGCCACACCAAGCAAAATGTATCAACTGTGGTAGAATTTGATTTCTTGACAAGAATTCTCTTATTGGAAATTTGGTGTCGAACCGTACTCTCCATGAGCACGGAATCAGCGTTAAATGGGTTAAGAGTCACGAAAACCCAATACATTTTAGCTACACCTGTTAAAATGCCAGTGCATTCAATGCCAAATGCGATATTGTGAGACATTTAGCCATTGTCTTTCAATGTTTGGCTTTTTGGGGATTTAGACAACATCCTCATTTAGGGCAAAGCAGTATATAGAACCATATATGCAAGGAAAAATAAAAGTGCAGAGAACATTAAATTATCACTTTTCCCTAAATTCACTTCTGGCCTAAAACACAGCCATACAATCAAACATCCTCTATGTTTTATAATAATACTATCCCTAACCCTAGCTAAGGGTTTGTGTAGTAAGGGTTCGGGGTAAGATTTTCTTCAATGCAATCTAACTCTGATTTAAGCAGAAAACATTACTCAGGGCATCACCTGTTAAAATGCCAGTGCATTCAATGCCAAATGCAATAGTTTGAGATATTGAACCACTGTCTTTCAATCTTTGGCTTTTTGGGTATTTAGACAACATCCTCATTTAGGGCAAAGCAGTATATAGAACCATATATGCAAGGAAAAATAAAAGTGCAGAGAACATTAAAATATCACTTTTCCTGAAATTCACTTCTGTCCTAAAACACAGCCATACAATCAAACATCCTCTATGTTTTTTAATAATACTATCCCTAACCCTAGCTAAGGGTTTGGGTAGTAAGGGTTCGGGGTCAGATTTTCTTCAATGCAATCTAACTCTGATTTAAGCAGAAAACATTACTCAGGGCATCAAAATATTAGTCTGAAAAGACGTAGCAGCCTTGCCACACGAAGCAAAATGTTTCAACTGTGGTACAATTTCATTTCTTGACAAGAATTCTCTTATTGGAAATTTGGTGTCGAATCGTACTCTCCATGAGCACGGATTCAGCATTAAATAGGTTAAGAGTCAGGAAAACTCAATACATTTTAGCTACATCTGTTAAAATGCCAGTGCATTCAATGCCAAATGCGATAGTGTGAGACATTTAGCCACTGTCTTTCAATCCTTGGCTTTTTGGGGATTTAGACAACATCCTCATTTAGGGCAAAGCAGTATATAGAACCATATATGCAAGGAAAATTAAAAGTGCAGAGAACAATAAAATATCACTTTTCCTGAAATTCACTTCTGTCTTAAAACACAGCCATGCCATCAAACATCCTGTATGTTTTCTAATAATACTAATCCTAACCCTAGCTAAGGGTTTGGGTAGTTAGGGTTAGGGGTCAGATTTTCTTCAATGCAACCTAACACTCATTTAATTCAATTCAATTCAACTTTATTGTCATTAAACTTACACAGGTGCATAGTATAATGAAAAGTGTTTCTCATTAGTCACTCAGGTGCAATATATAAGTAGGACAGAAGATAAGACAATAGACAGTTACACAATAGCAATAATAGTAACATGTAATAATATAACATAAATAACATGTAATCAAGTAATTGAAGACTGTGCAAAATTCCGCAAACAGAGAAAATTTAACAGGACAAAAACAGTGCAAGGTTATTCTTGGAACAGTGCAAAAAAATAGTGTGGTTAAAAGTAGTATGATTAATTAATATTAAATATTTTTATGCCTGTTACAATTTTACTGGGCTATCGAAGGGACAGTACAATTTTGGCTTACATGTGTGTTTGGTGGTGTAGGAGTACAGTGGTTGTGGGTACAGGAGGATGTTAGGAGAGATCATAATAAGGTGGAAGGGAGTGGGGGCGTCACCAACTTGACAGCTCTGGGGAAGAAGCTGTTTTGGAGTCTAGTTGTGTGCGACTGGAGTGACCGGAACCTTCTGCCAGATGGTAGGGGAACAAACAAGTTATGACCGGGATGAGTGGGGTCAGACATAATTTTGGTGGCTTTTTTCAGACTCCTGGTGTTGTATATTTCCTGGATGGATGGTAAGGCACTGCCGATGATGTGTTGGGCAGTTTTGACCACCCGCTGTAGTGCCTTACGGTCGGATGCGGTGCAGTTGCCATACCAAACTGTGATGCAGCTGGTCAGTATGCTCTCCACTGTACATCTGTAGAAGTTGGTGAGGATCAGTGGGTGTAGATGTATTTTCTTCAGCCTTCTCAGGAAGTACAGCCGCTGTTGTGCCTTCTTGATGAGACTGGAGGTGTTCAGTGTCCATGTAAGGTCCTTAGAGATGTGAACGCCTAGGAATTTGAAGTTATTCACCATCTCCACCGCAGACCCTTCTATGTAGATGGGGGAGTGAACTTTTCCTTGTCTTCTGAAGTCAACAATCAGCTCTTTCGTTTTGCTGATGTTGAGACATAGGTTGTTGGTTCGGCATCAGTCTGCGAGTTGTTTTATCTCCTCCCTGTAGGCAGTCTCATCGTTGTCAGTGATCAGGCCCACGACTGTGGTATCGTCAGCATACATGGTGATGGTGTTTGTGCTGAACTTAGCAGTACAGTCGTGGGTGAACAGGGAGTAAAGCAGTGGGCTGAGCAAACAGCCTTGAGGGGCACCAGTGTTAAGGGTGAGTGTGTTGGAGGTGAGGTTGCCAATCCTGACAGTCTGGGGTCTGCTGGTGAGGAAGTCTAGGATCTAGCTGCAGAGGGTTGAAGCAGAAAACTTTACTCAGGGCATCAAAATATTAGTCTGAAAAGACTTAGCAGCCTTGCCACACCAAGCAAAATGTATCAACTGTGGTAGAATTTGATTTCTTGACAAGAATTCTCTTATTGGAAATTTGGTGTCGAACCGTACTCTCCATGAGCACGGAATCAGCGTTAAATGGGTTAAGAGTCACGAAAACCCAATACATTTTAGCTACACCTGTTAAAATGCCAGTGCATTCAATGCCAAATGCGATATTGTGAGACATTTAGCCATTGTCTTTCAATGTTTGGCTTTTTGGGGATTTAGACAACATCCTCATTTAGGGCAAAGCAGTATATAGAACCATATATGCAAGGAAAAATAAAAGTGCAGAGAACATTAAATTATCACTTTTCCCTAAATTCACTTCTGGCCTAAAACACAGCCATACAATCAAACATCCTCTATGTTTTATAATAATACTATCCCTAACCCTAGCTAAGGGTTTGTGTAGTAAGGGTTCGGGGTAAGATTTTCTTCAATGCAATCTAACTCTGATTTAAGCAGAAAACATTACTCAGGGCATCACCTGTTAAAATGCCAGTGCATTCAATGCCAAATGCAATAGTTTGAGATATTGAACCACTGTCTTTCAATCTTTGGCTTTTTGGGTATTTAGACAACATCCTCATTTAGGGCAAAGCAGTATATAGAACCATATATGCAAGGAAAAATAAAAGTGCAGAGAACATTAAAATATCACTTTTCCTGAAATTCACTTCTGTCCTAAAACACAGCCATACAATCAAACATCCTCTATGTTTTTTAATAATACTATCCCTAACCCTAGCTAAGGGTTTGGGTAGTAAGGGTTCGGGGTCAGATTTTCTTCAATGCAATCTAACTCTGATTTAAGCAGAAAACATTACTCAGGGCATCAAAATATTAGTCTGAAAAGACGTAGCAGCCTTGCCACACGAAGCAAAATGTTTCAACTGTGGTACAATTTCATTTCTTGACAAGAATTCTCTTATTGGAAATTTGGTGTCGAATCGTACTCTCCATGAGCACGGATTCAGCATTAAATAGGTTAAGAGTCAGGAAAACTCAATACATTTTAGCTACATCTGTTAAAATGCCAGTGCATTCAATGCCAAATGCGATAGTGTGAGACATTTAGCCACTGTCTTTCAATCCTTGGCTTTTTGGGGATTTAGACAACATCCTCATTTAGGGCAAAGCAGTATATAGAACCATATATGCAAGGAAAATTAAAAGTGCAGAGAACAATAAAATATCACTTTTCCTGAAATTCACTTCTGTCTTAAAACACAGCCATGCCATCAAACATCCTGTATGTTTTCTAATAATACTAATCCTAACCCTAGCTAAGGGTTTGGGTAGTTAGGGTTAGGGGTCAGATTTTCTTCAATGCAACCTAACACTCATTTAATTCAATTCAATTCAACTTTATTGTCATTAAACTTACACAGGTGCATAGTATAATGAAAAGTGTTTCTCATTAGTCACTCAGGTGCAATATATAAGTAGGACAGAAGATAAGACAATAGACAGTTACACAATAGCAATAATAGTAACATGTAATAATATAACATAAATAACATGTAATCAAGTAATTGAAGACTGTGCAAAATTCCGCAAACAGAGAAAATTTAACAGGACAAAAACAGTGCAAGGTTATTCTTGGAACAGTGCAAAAAAATAGTGTGGTTAAAAGTAGTATGATTAATTAATATTAAATATTTTTATGCCTGTTACAATTTTACTGGGCTATCGAAGGGACAGTACAATTTTGGCTTACATGTGTGTTTGGTGGTGTAGGAGTACAGTGGTTGTGGGTACAGGAGGATGTTAGGAGAGATCATAATAAGGTGGAAGGGAGTGGGGGCGTCACCAACTTGACAGCTCTGGGGAAGAAGCTGTTTTGGAGTCTAGTTGTGTGCGACTGGAGTGACCGGAACCTTCTGCCAGATGGTAGGGGAACAAACAAGTTATGACCGGGATGAGT